>NW_027045388.1:0-300000 GCF_963576615.1 Watersipora subatra
AATACTACTTACAAGGAGCTTTAGAACAAGTCTAGTAATCTACTACTATTAGCCAGTAGTCACTTACATATACAATAATAGTTTGGCCAAAGTAACTAATCATAAAATATGTGAGTGAGACCAATGATTGGACTAACAATAAAAGTTAAAATCATCAGAAGTCTATCAATGAGTGAGTCCATTCATCAAGTCATTCCTTGACAAACGAAATAAAGCGAAACTGCACTGACATCTTTTACTCACCCATGGTGTGATTTTCATTTACTGTGACTAATTCTGAGAGTAATTCCAATTTTACTTATTTCGTCATCATCAGATTTACTTATATCTACTTCACTATCACTGTCATTTACCAACTCATCAACATTTGCAGCTATTTCTTTGATGTAGACAAATTCCTAGCCAAATTTTCAAAGATTTAATAAAACTTGACAAAGTTACTATTCTGACATAGCCTGAGGTTTTTTCAAATATTTCTAGTTCTTTTTAACATAATAGCAAGATAGCAGCAAGATTTTTTTGTACACAAAGCTTAAACTGAGCGCTAGCAGGATATCAGCAATACTAACAGATCTGAGGTCAATAGTCCATGAACTAACTTGACCGAGGTCGAATTATTTCGATGTCAGCCACTTGGAGAGGGCAACTCGAATCGAAATAATTCAATGTCAGTCTTGAAAGTGTTCAATAAGTATTGCTTACTGAGCACACAATTAAAGCAAAAATTTACTACGTATTTTGAGTTATATCTCTGAATTGCTATTTTTTATCACCAAAATTTTATCCTCTTTAAATTTCAGGCTCCATGTTCACCATAAAATTTAGCAGACCAAAATAATAAAAAAAATCCGAGCAATGCGATTCTTGAAGAGGTTATGTTCAATAGCTCATTAACAAAATTTCTGTTAAATTATTAAAAAATTGTCTGAACACTGACCTTCTGTTTGAAGGGATTGTAGCTTGGACTTGGCTGCTAATTTTAATTGAGAAATATTAATTTTGGAAAAGTTTATTACACACAAGAAATGCTGAACTGAGAAACATCAGTCATTGTGTCCTTTTCAATCATTTCAAAAATGTTTCTGGCTAAGACCTTTTTAGCATGTTTGTTACTTTGATGTATGTAATAAGCACAATAAATGCCAAATTCAAACTTGAGCAAAAATTTTATTAAAATCAGATGGTGAAAAAAGATTTGAATTCCAAGGTTAAAAATTCGTCATTTTCCTGTTAACCAGGTAAAAAAGTTGTATAACAGACTAATCGTGATCTGAATAATTGTGCACTGTATTCAAGAACAAGTGATATGAACAAACCAAATTTTAAATATTTGCATAAACAAGAGTTAACACCTTTGAAACATAAATATGTGCATCATTGGCTCAGCAGATTGCAATCTGATTGTTGATTTTGTATGAAATCATAGTATCTTCTTGCTGCTCAATACTTTTCAGTGCTCGCTGACCTCAACTGTTTTTTTGCGATGCTGAATTAGTTGAGATTAAGGTTTAAACAATTTTTTAGCAAAACGAAACTTGCACGGGTCGATTTTAAAGCAAATCTGTGCAGAAATAATAATAAACTTTTAGCACAAGTCGCAGTCAAATAGTGGTAAAGTTTCCATTGCCATTTTAAGCCGTCTTTTCATACATCAAAGTATTAAGACCGCATTAAACAAGAAATTATTGTTAATTTAGGGTGATGATTATTATTTTTATGGTTTTTTTGTCAAGTTCTAAAGAAAAGCTGTAGGCTTTGGAGTCAAAAATAAACTTTAATGCAAACAGAAACCACAAAAGAATCAATTGTTATTGATGTAACTGAGTCATTACTAGTGCTTTGTATTATTGTGAGTTTGTAATTATCAAAGAAAGCCAAAGTGTCGGCCACGAAAGATGGTGCTTAATTAAAAGGTGGCACTCTATTTTTCTACCCTTTTTCCCATAGTGCTGGTCAAATTAATGGGTCATTCAAATTAATCTGGAGTTTTAATAGAGGTTCTTCGGTATGTAAGATGTTCCTTGAGAATGTCAGTACAAAATAAGAATTGAAGACTACGTGGGAGAGAGTGGTTTCTATGTTAAGCCAATTTATTGTTAATTCTAGGCTAAGTCGCGAAAAACTAGTGTAACTGTAAAAGTTTTCTGCTGTTAACATGTCTGTTATACCCTTGTGCATTTATACACTGTGCGTGAGAAACTTAGAAAAGTTTTTATAAATAAAAAGCAGCTTGTTGTAATTTTTTTTTCTTTCTGAAAACTCAGATGTGCATTAGTATAATTGTGATATTACATTATTCCATGGCCCTGCCCCTAATGTGCACAGGCGATTACAATGTTGACATTAAAGATCACCATTTATCCGAGTGTCTAATTTGCTGAACAGATCTTGTTCATTTGCCCTTAGCTTATCAATGCATCACATTCTTTCATTTTTAAAAATCATCACCTCCTAATGAGTCAGAATCTTTATTGGTCAACTAAAGATCAGTGTCATAGCTGAGTTCAAGTAATTTTTATGATGCAGGGTTGTTCCTATTAGAATACACAGCATCACCACCTTATTAAAAACCTTTGGATCTCATTAGTGAGTTTCCACATCCTTTATGAAAATTAGGATAATAGTAAAGTGGGAATACGTTCGTCGCAATACTCGGCATGAACACAAAATTTTGCAATAATAACTTACGCCAAATTTGAGGCTACTTTCGAAAATATTCACTGCTTGGAAATTTTGGTTTAATCCTGCTTGTGTAGAGTTATTACAACTGAGTCACTATGGTTTGTTACAGATTTGCGTTACTTACCAATCTGAAAGAGTTGAAAGTCAAGGATACCAAATTGGATAACAGTGATGTTAAAACTTTGGAGAAACTCACATCACTAGAGAGGCTCACACTACAAAAATGTAGTTTTCAAAGAATCAGGTCAGGTTGTGTAAAGGAAAAGATAAGCAGTCAATTGTTTGATAGAAAATTATTTCAAAAAGTTTACTAAAAAGATTGGTTTCACATGTGCCATTGATTAAGGGTTATTTTTCCTCCAAATCATGTTTTTAGTTTTTACTTCAGAAAATTTGCAACTAGTTTTTAGTATTTCAAACTCTTCTTAAAGCGCATAAATTACATAATTTTATATTGTATATTTTAATACATCAGAGTCTTGGCTTTCGAATGAGCTATTGTTTGCCATGGTGAGACAGACATTGGTTGGTATTTATAGGATTTCCCCAGAGCTCTACTGGAAAAAAGTTTACTGGCATAGTCTCGTAAATTGTGACGTCACAATTCTCATATCCGTTGTTGTGTGCTCTTACCGCTTATTTATCAGCTACGATAATGACTATATCGACGATAATGACGCTAGTGGCAGGCGAAGGTAGGACAACTCCAGAGAATGAATGAAGAGGACAAAGGAATCAGTGTCATTAGTTCTCCATTTACATGTTATTTCTATGATAAGTACCTCAGACTCCAAGAATCATACTATATTTTCCCGATGATATTATGCACTAGCTCTTTATTTTAACGTGATGGTGAGGGTGACAACTGAGACTAATTAATTTTAAGCATTGCGGGATCTCGCAAAAATGCGATAGACATTTAGTCCTAGGGCCACGCAACCGCAGGTCATAATTTAATCGATGGGATTTCATAACCTTTATCAACGACATTACATTTATTGAAGCATAATTAGTTAACCCAGAACATGTGTTTGTATTGGTCGGGCGTTAGCACGATCGCGGGAATTGTTGATTATCTAGACTCTTAGTTTATTATTAGCGCTCTCCAGATTTAATAGCACCGATTGTCACAGAAAAACGCAGCCTTAATGGCAGCGAAATAGATCGACAACCTAAGGCTAAATGAGAACTATGACGTCACATTTTGAGTACCTGAACCAAGTGCTTTTTTTTGCAGGACATACTTTTGACACCCCGTTTTTCATAGTAATATTATTATTTGTGTATTGAATATAGGCTCATTCAAAAGCCAAGACTCTGATGTTTTGAAATATTTAATAAAAAAATTATGTAATTTATGTGCTTTAACAGTTTTATTTTAGAATACTGCTACTTTTAGCTAATGTAGAAGTTGTCTAACCTCCAAAAATAATTTCATCAATAATGTTTGGGAATTATATAGGAGGGATAAACCCATTAACCTCTTCCTATAAGCTTTTCAGCATTGGAAAAACATAAAATAGATTTATTGTACTAACATAAAGAAATAACAAAATATATCACTCTAAAAATTCATGTTAATATAAAATGAAACTAAAACAATACTTCAAGTGTCTAAACCTGCTACTGGAAAGGGTCGTTTATTTATTTTTGTAATGAAAAGGCTAAGAAAATACTGTATCATTCTTAAATTGAACGCCGCTACTATTTACTTATTTGAACCCATAATTGAAAGTGATCAATGGAAAAGTGTTCACAAATGCTTAGTTGAAAAGTGCTACTAAAAAGGAAATAATAACATTATGGTGATTATATTATTATGTTAAACAGTTCCAATAATATTAACCATGTTTATCATTAACAAAAAACTAATTTGTGTTTGTTGTGGTGGCTGCGATAGTTTTCTTGACTGTGTACCTGGGAAGATCAGTTATAACAATTGCCAAATCTAGATCTTAATTCGAAGTTGGTGTAAATTAAATCCATTATATTAAGTTTTGTCTATGACGAGGATGAGAATCTGACATAATGACTTTAAAACAGTCTGATGAACAATGAGAATAATCTTCAAGATTAATGTACAACATTTGTGTAACAGCAGTGATTGCTATGGCGTATTAAACTCGATTTAATAAATTCTGAGCTTTACATTTATTCTTCAAAATTTTGAAAACAACACCAAGGATATAATTAATAACTGTATCTGACTATTTCTGGTCTAAATTATTTTATGGTATAATACAATTCTTACGCTCAATCAATGGATAGAAATTGTCATATTAGGGTTAAAGTGTAGACACCTTCATCTGTCCTGTCTCAGCTAAACCTAAATATCTTTTAAAAATATTGCACTGTTTTTTTTTTATTTTACACTCCTATTAATAGACTCATGTAGTATTCTTGTTATACCTGTGTTACATACTAGCATAGATTTGTAGTGAATATATTTTCATTGTTCAATACAATTTGATACAAACGGCTATCTACATTTTCCCAAGTTCTGATGAGCTAATCAAAATATACTGCCCACTCTCGACTTGATCATCGCCTCGAATAAAAATTTCCTCTTGAAAAGGTTGTAAAAGACCAAAAGAACGTGATTAAATAAAGATTTTATAGTAATTTAAAACACTAACCCACGTGCTTCACCTAACTGACACTGTTTCACAAAAATAGTCACAAAAAGCATAAACACAACCAACCTTGGCACAATAACTAACATTCAATTTGACTCAGCGGATGCTGGATTTATTTTTAATAGTTTTATGTATTGCACAAACACACGCACGCACGCAAACACACACACGCACGCACGCACGCACGCACGCACACACACACACATGCACACATGCAGATGCACACACAGACGCACACGCACACACAGACGCGTGCACAGGCTCACATGCAAAAGCATGCGGAGAAGCACTGACACAGAAATACAAACGGAAACCCACACTGAAGAGCTCGCAGAGACATACGAGGAGACGCACGCAGAGATGCATGCGGAGATGCACGCAAAGACGTATGCGGAAACACCCGCGAAGACACATGCATAGAAACACACAAGCTAGAACGCGCAAGCACACACACCAGCACAAGCACAGTTGCATACACGCATACATACAAACATAAACATATACATATGCATGTACACATACCCATACCCATACCCATACCCATACTCATACCCATCCCCATACCCATACCCATACCCATAACCATACCCATACCCATTCCCATACACATACACATACACATACCCATACCCATACCCATACCCATACCCATACTCATACCCATCCCCATCCCCATACCCATACCCATACCCAGACCCATACCCATACCCATACCCATACCAATACCCATACACATACCCATACCCATACCCATACCCATACACATACTCATACACATACACATACACACATACACACATACACACATACACACATACAGACATACACACATACACACATACACACATACACACATACACACATACACACATACACACATACACACATACACACACATAAAACCACATACACCCATACACACATACACATACGTAAATACACAGACATACACACAAACACACACAAACACACACATACACCTATACGCTCATACACAAATACGCACATACACACATACACACACATACACACACTTAAACACATACACACACACCCACGTGCAGACACACACTTGCAGACACACCCACAGATAAACAAACACACTTACACGCACACTTACACACACACTTCCACACATACACAGATACAGAAATACACACAAACATACCCATAGACCCACATATACTCACATAAACACATTTATACACCCACACGAGCAGACACACAGGCAGACACATGGGCAGACACACACCCACACGAACAGACAGACAGACACACGGGCAGACACACACACATAGGCAGACACACACATACTGTTTCGTTACTAAATTTTTAAATGACTTGTATTAATATAAAATTTTGATAATTTTTGGCAAATAGTGTTCCCAATACATACTTATTATAGGTTTCTTTATCCGTCAACAAGAGGTTTTTGGCTCACGATCTCAACACTGGAATTAAAATGTTATGGTGAAAATCCACTGCTTTAGGATTTTTAAAGACTAACATCATACTGTATCGCCGCTCCTAATTATGTTAAAACTAGTGTTACTAGATTAAAATGCTTGTTAACAATACTTTATTTGTAACAAAAGCTGTTTGTTTTACTTATAAAATATTTTGGATTCCACCCCATTTATAATATTATATAGAGAAAAAAATGATGAAAATAAAACATACTTCCGAACCTAATACCATTGTCAGTCCATTAGCAGAAAAACCTTAATAAACATAACTTAACTTAATAACTTTAACTTAATAAAAATCTCACCCATATCCATACATCAATATTTGGAGGTGTAGCTGCAAATAAATTGTACCGAATTCATTTTTGACTGACTCACACCGCTTCAATTTTCTATAGTGATTTTCCTAACAGTTACATGTTATGAGAAGAATAATAAAAAGTCTTTACATGGATTACTCTGCCCTGATTGAATAAAGTTAGTAATATTATAGTTACA
This sequence comes from Watersipora subatra, assembly GCF_963576615.1. Taxonomy (NCBI): domain Eukaryota; kingdom Metazoa; phylum Bryozoa; class Gymnolaemata; order Cheilostomatida; family Watersiporidae; genus Watersipora; species Watersipora subatra. The sequence continues at coordinate 7,283 of NW_027045388.1, forward strand.
AATGACCTTTTGTTACAGATTTGATTCACTGACCATTCTGAAAGAACTGTATATCAGTTCGGATAAACTGGATTCTGATTTACTTATTGGTATGGATAAGCTGATGTCATTACAAAAGTTGACTTTGCATTCTTGTGGCCTGACAAAACTTCCATTCAGGTCAGTATCTATATGAACTCAGCAGAATGACTTGCTAGGGTTCATGCTGACCGAAGTTTTCTTACTTATCGGCGAAGTTTTTTCTTATGAGAAACTTGTATACAATTTGTTAAAGATTTTTTTTTCGAAGTCTGTCAATTGTTGTAAATTTATAGTATGTCATTATATAACATCTTATATATCTAAAACATAAAAACCCTAAAATAGGCCATTTGGTTTTTGATGTATGTACAATTTTGCCGAATATCATTGGAATGCAAATTTATGCCGCAAAATGACTACATTATAGCCATAAGAATCTAACAAACACATACAAAAACACAGCATGATGTGACATATTATGGTTACTGAGTTGAAAGTATATATTACACAACTTGAAAGTATATATTACACAGCTTTGGCATTTTGCATACTTCATAGCTCTCAGTTTGTTTTTTCTCAGTCATATTGTGGTCAGTCATAACTACAAAATTACAGACTGACTCTTTGCATTCTTCTGCGTTTTAACTTTTACCCAAATACAATGACTTATGATTGGCAATAACATTAAAATTTTAAAAATGGATGATGTTTTTCTTGAATGCCTATTTGAAATAGCATATGCTAGCAGCAGCAGTTGCATATGATGCCTGTTAGCCTACATAGTTATTGTAGTATTTCATACTTATACAACTTTAACTAAAAAAAATTATTGCTCAGTTGATGTGCAGATATCATCACCATAAGTGTCTGGAAGGTAAGAACTCACTACGGTGCATTCTGCATGTAGTACATTATAGTGTTGCAAATAATTGCAGATCATAAACACTAATGAAACTAGATACACTACAGTTACTGTAACAAACCATAGTTACTAAGGTCAACATAATAGAATGAACAATGTGAATATTCTTTAGGACTAATGCATGACATGTGATTGCAGCTATTGGTAACAAAGCCATTTTTAACTTGAAAACTTGTTGTAATTTTTTTTAATTATAGCAAATTCATCAAAATAATTAATACAGTGCGGCCTCAGGGTACGAATACTCCGATATACAATTTTTTCACCTTGTGAGGTAGAACACAATGATTTTTTTACCTCCCAATTTGAATCTTATTTCACCATACGACTTCAGCAAAAGTTTCAGCAAAGAGTTCAAATTTGGCACTTCATGTACTTATTACATACATAAAAATAGCAAAGACCCTAAAATGCTATTCAGTGAAAACTTTTTCACAATGCTTGAAAGTGACACAGTGAGCAATGTTTTTCATCTCAACAATTATCACACGTAAAACCATAGTCTATTCCTTTTAAAACCATTATCAAAATTAGAGTAGCAATCTCTTCAAACAAATACATGGTCAGACAATTTACCTTGAGCTGCTAAAGAAAATCCAATTCATTACGAAAACAGCATCTGTCAGAACTTTTGCCAAAATGGTGAAAAGGTTTTAATAAAATTGAATAAAATCATATTAAAAATAAAGCCAAAACTACTATGTGATACAATTTTAGTAATTCAAAATTGAAGTTCAGTAAATTTGTTAACAATGTAAAATAAAACTTAGTTTTAAGTGTCTGATTAGTAAGTTAAACTTATTTGAAGGAAACTAAAAGTTTATGTTATACGTACATCACTCTTGAAGGTAAAAACTCTCTACGGTACATACTGCCCATAGCACACTGCAACCTTACAGTTTCATGCAGATCATTACCAATAAATACACTAAGTATACTAAAGTTACTGTAGGTAACTATAGTTTCTCAGATAAACATACTATTTTATTACTTACTTTTAATATGTGCAGTACTTGTATAAAATTTTCATGATTTTCAGCAGGAGATGCTCACATTATTTAAATTTGATGGCTTCTATACCCTGCCATCCAATTTTTTACCATGTGATACCAACCTTGAAATGGACAAAAATCATCCTGAGGGTGTACTATACAGCATATATGTTTATGACAAATAATATCAACATGTATCTTATGATGCTTTACTCAAAGTGGTTCCTTGTTTAACTTGATATGATACTTTGACTTAAAATGAAAAACAGTTGAACAGAAGTGCGGAGGTCAAGAATAAAGTCAAGATTAGCATAGCTTATTCAAAGCAGGCTTAATTAGTTTTTTCAACAATTTGATGAGGTAGTCTAAATATATAACATCACCCTCTATTTGAACGTCATCTCTAATAAAGCTTCACTCTGGAGGAGGGGTTGAAAAATACTGAATCTACATTAGATGTTCAAATAGTGGTTTTACAGTAATTTGAAGCAAAAATACATCCGTTCAATCTATGAGCATTATTTTACTAAGATAGTGATAGAGAGCATGAACATAGCTAAACATAGCCAAATAGTAAACATTAAATTTAACTCAGCTTGTGCATGTTTCCTTAGTTTTATATATCACATATCTTATACATAATTCAAAAATTTACTTGTCCAATTTGACAAACAGGGCATCACTAGGCAGGTGAGAGAAAATAAATCAGCTCACCCAAAATTACGCCACTAACAACTTATAATTTTTGATGTTATATGTAGAACACAAGTAAGTTAACTCTTTCGCTACCACAAGCCATATAATACAGCCAGCAAAAAGGTTGTGTCAGAAAAGTGGCAAAGTGGGATTCTAGTAAGCTTCACAGATTAAAATTATTTGTGTATGTTTAGCCAATATAAATATGCCTACAGCCCACCCTGACTTTTTTATCTCTTTTGTTTAGGTCATTTTATTGCAATATCTTATGAGTAATGGCTATGTCAGATGCATTAAAGCTGAAATGCTTCAACAATGTTAAATCTATAAACTCAGGATACTTTTTATTGACTATAAGGACTGCTGAAGAGTGATTATTTTGTTTTTATCCGTAATAATTTTGACAAATCATTTGTCCCGGACATGCTCATGATTGTAATGAAAATTACTAAAAATGAGTTTTCTAAGCTCAATTTTTTCATAGTTGGGGTGTCTTCATGGTATCAGCTTTGTAAGTTGCCAAATTATACCTTTGTCAAATGTTAGGTCTTAAAAAATATGTAGTTATGTTCTGCTAAAAAAAATTTGGTAGCAAAAAAGTTAGAACAATTGTTAGAAACCTTTATTTCTGACCAGCTTGACATAAATAGTGAACAATATAAGAAGTGAAGCAATGGAAAATAATTGACTTCAGGCTGAAAACAATGTTTGTTATTTGACTTGTGCAGTTTATTAAAACTTTGAGGTTTTGTCAGTTGAGCTGAAAAAAACTGAAAAATTACTGTTTAAGCTTTTCCAAATCTTTTTCATAAATATCAAAGCTTTTTTACAGTTGAGAAACTGTAAAGAAATACTGCTTGAAAGGCCACCCACTTTCATACTGACTCTGTATTGAACAATGGAAAATAGAGAAAACATAATTATTAAGTTTTGATTATATGTTGTTTTTGTAAAAATGAGTTTTACTTCATTACTTTGTCACAATTTTTGCACTCTACCAAATAATTAACAGTACTGTCTCTATTGCTATTTGGCAACATAACTCATTTTTCTATAATCTTTTGTTGTTCAAAAATTCAGTTTTCTTCATTCTGGGTGTAAATTAATCAATATGATGTGATCCTTGGTTTTCATTGATTAAAAGCTATATATATGCCTGGTTTAATGGTCGACCTGTAGAACCAAAGAACAGAATACAGTGTATTATCAAAAGATTATTCGCTTCGACATGCAACACAAAATTACCTTGAAAGCAGAAGTTGAAGTTATTAGATAATATTGAATCGTTTGTTACAGCTTTGCTTCATTGCCCAATTTGAAAGAGCTGAACCTATCTTACAGTAGAATAGACTCTGCTGGTCCTGTTTTCATCAAAAATTTGGATTTCCTGGAAAAACTTGACATGCGCAATTGCAACCTCTCCAAATCGCCACTCAGGTAGGTGTGAAATAGAATCACTAAAACATTTGCAAGACTTTGTCGTGTTTATCAACATTACTGTCTGGGTTTCCGTTTTGAACCTTTTGGCATGGTCCTGAATGGTTAAATTCAAGACCTCTAAATATTAAGTTAGATTGCTGGATGAATAATTAGCCTGTACTGCACTGAAACTGACTTTATTGTAGTAAGAGACAACTACCTGCTTAACAAACCTATGTCCGCCCATGCGGTATCACTTTGTAATAGACATTATTAAAATCAGTTTATCTGTTTGTAAATACGCGTTACAGCAACTCATTGTTGAGATAATTAAGTGCAATAGACTCCATACTATGGTTTTAGGGTCAAAAATTTGTTTTAGTGGTCATATGCAAGCCGTTCATGTGGCTAAAAACTTCTCTTTGTTTAGGCAAAAATAAAATATGCATTTAGTAAGCATGTGCAAACAGTTTATTTAGCTGAAAGTTTCTCTTTGTTCACACAAAAAAGTATGTATTCTCAATGGCTAAGCAAAAAAGTTTTGCTCAGCCAAAAATTGTTTGAATCTTAATATCAACTAATTCAGCAGTGTAAACAAAGTTGAGATAAGAAGAAATCTATTGCATTCAAACAAAAGCGATAGTCAGAATGCAATTAACCGAGCAATCAGCACAACAGTTTTCATCTTTATTTCTTCATTTGTTATAAGTATTGTTCATTTATGTAATTTTTTTTTGAATTTATAGTTAGATTACATGGTAGGTTATTACTATTGTTTATAAATTGCACTTATAAATTAACTTATATATAAATCATTTTCTATTGCACCACAAAAACTGTTTATGGCTCCAAACTCTAGCAAGCGAGAGTTTGGAGCTCGATAACCTTTTTGTGCAATTTTATTAAATATAGTTATACATTTAAAGTGAAAACATGCCTACAAATTGAGAATGATGAGCCATTTTTCCGGTTCACTTGTTTTTTGCTAAAACAATCATTCCAGATGTGTCCCTGGCCTTTGCAAACCTGGCACTGGAGGGGTTATGGTCAGGACAATCTGTTTGCAACTGCTGGGCCCACTTCGTCATTTGCTGCATCAGAGATGCAAGCCAGTTGATAATCTGGTTTTGCAATATTGCTACCTGTTTGGCAAGCCTGTTTTACGCGCTGGACAATAATTTATCAGCATCCCCCAGACAGTATCTAGAAAAAATCTGCATCAGGCTGAACTGTGTCGGTCATTGTAGGGGTGGGTATGGGCAGTAACTATGTAATACAACTTATATTTAGACGATGATAAAAAGATGTCTGCTCTTGACCAGTTTGACAAAAATACACTTTCTACAATTAATAATGTGGTGTTAATATTATGAACAGAACATCAAAACATAATAACTAAGTTGCAACCAGTCAATCATTGAAAATAATAATCAGTAGAAAAACAATAAAACCAAAATTGTTTATTACTGCTGAGTTTACTTTGAAATAAAGTTTTTAAACCTCTCTTTTTCAAGACTTTTTCCTCTTGCATAAATTATGCTTGCACTTCAATTTCGTGTTAATATGTTGAGCATTAAAATAAATTAAAATTTATTTGTGCTATTTCATTGATTAATTATTGGTCACCATATCTTTAGTTACTGTATAACATGTAACTATGGTTTTTCAATTTGTTTTTCTATACAACCTAAAGTGTGTATCATTTGAATTTTGACCTATAAAATAACTTACAGAATACATTTTTTTTCTTTAGAAGTATTCGGATCAGAATGCAAAAATCAAAATTGTGTTAAAGTTTTATTGTTTATAACCATATGTTACAGTTTTTGAGACTGTCCACCCTTAGGTGTGCCATTGTCAGAAAGAAAACTCTGATAGTTGTATTGTCATTAAAATTTGAGTTCAATTAAAAATTTCAACATGCATAGTTGCAAATTATCTAAATAATGACTCAAGCAGGTGTAAAACCTTATTCAAAATCACTTTTTTGTATTTTTTTGTTGTATTTGTGACTTTCTCCGTATGAATCTGGCAATAAAAAATTGAATTCAACCGAAAAATTGACATGCATAGTTCGAACTTATTCAAATGATCAGTCTGGTAGATGTAAAATTTTGGTCAAAATCCCTTGTTGTAAGATTTGGTTATATTCGTAGTCAAATTTGTTTGTATGAATTTTCTCTTTTTACTCCTTTAGGCTCAGCTGATATGAAAACTTATGCACGCAAGCAATGTTTCACCAATGTAATGAGGGAGAGCATAAACACAACTTAACCTAACAGAATAATTAACATTAACCTGAACATAAAGTTAAAATGATTCATCAGTCTTGTGTATCACTTGTTTTATAATTTGACCATGTACTTGTTCAATTTGAAAAACAGGGCAGGTGATAGAAAACATAAACACAACCCACCAAAAATCACGACACTCACAATTCTTAAAAGTTTGATGTGATATATTTAATTTTAGCTGAAACAACTTTGGTAAATGGTTCATCTTGGACATGATCCCGGTTGCAGCAAAACTGACCAAAAAACTGTCTGAGTTAGACTTGTAACACAGTCGTGGCATTTTCATGGCGTCTGCTTTATATGACAAATGATACATTCCCTTTTTCGATATTTGATTTTAACATATATGTAATTGGGTTCCACTAAGAGAATGAATTTGCTATCAAAAGAGTTAAGGCAATCATTAGAGAACTGTACTCCTGTCCAGCTGGTTCTAACCCGTGATAAACTTCATTGTGATTATGTTACATGAGCAGTTTTTTAAAATGTTGAAGCTATTTCATTGTACATTAAATAAGCTGTAAAAATGAGCCATAGGAAATCAACAAAGCACAATTATTAAGTATTGATTACTTGTAATCTTTGTGAAATTAAATTTCTCGTCAGCTTTTTGTAAAAGTTTTGGCTTTCTGCCAACTCTGCATTTACACTGCCACATTTCTATGGTAATTTGGCAGCGAAACTCATTTTCTTTGATATCTACAACTTCGATCATTCATTTTTAATAATTCTAGATTTAAAATTCCAAATAGGACATGGTTATTGGTACACCATAGGTGATTACTCAATATACGCATGATTAGACTGTTGACCTGCCACACCAAATAACATAATATGTTGTATTCTTGAGAAAGTATTTGTTCAAATGTAGAACCACTAACTTGGATACCAGAGTTTGAAGTCATTGGATAATTTTAGAACTTTCCATTACAGACTTGCTTCCCTGACCAGCTTGAAAGAGCTGAACCTCTCTCACAATAAATTTGATCCTGTTACTCCTGTTGTCATGAGAAAATTGGGTTCACTGGAGAAACTCAACATGGAGTTTTGCACGTTTGCTAAATCCCAAGTCAGGTAAGACTGAAATAGTATGCCAAAGAAAAGTTATACAACACTTTGCCTTAGTGATAAAATCTATTGTATTAATTTCTTCTTTTGATTTCTGGTTTTAAATGTTTAAATTCAAAACTTGTGTATAGGAAAACATTTTTTTTTATAAAACTGTAGCTTGTACTGCATGTAACTGACTCTATTGTAGTAAGAGTCTTGTTCCGGCATTACAAACCTATGTGAGGCCGTGTGATTTTGCTTTGTGATGCACATTTTTAAAATCACTAGTTCATTGGTTTGTAAATATGTGTTACAACAACTTATTATTGGCATTAGTTAGTTACAGTAAACTATCTACTATTTTCTCAAAGATAAAATCTGTCCCACGAGCAAACGAGCGGAGCGAAGTGTGGGAGTTTTTATGATAAATGCATGTGCACACAACTTACGAAAATTATTCATCAACAATGAGACGAACCCTTGGCTAGAAATTTCATCAACAAATTTAGGCATCGTTTTGTAAAGTCGTTAAAGTATAATAACGTTACAAAACACATTTAAGCCTATTTAAATATGTTACCAAGTCTTTGTAAACCGTCGGTATTATCTTTAAACTTACCCATCTGATCGGATTATACCCAAATAGACAGATTAATTTCGACGAAAATTGCTACAAAACGCTTGAAAAGCTTGGTTAAATAAAAGTCAAGACTGAAAATTGAAACGCCAATAAAGCCGTGCGACAGATAGTAGAACTATTTAGCAGTGCGCATTTCACGAGAAAACCGTGCTCATTTCATCAGTCTATGGCATTTTTTACTTGTAATCAAATTTTTTCGAAGGTTTTTTGTAATAAACGTAGACCGTTTGAGGCGTAGACCGATTTAAAGGTACAAAATTGTGGTACACAGTTTATCAGCTTGTGTTTTTTGTCCAATCACCAAAGGTTTCATTATTTGAAACGTTAGCCAAAAATCTTTACAACTTATGTACAAGCTAGGGCCGAACTACAACGCCCCTTCATGACGAGAACATTTTTTATTTTGCTACAGTTTTATACACGTGAATGCTCCTACTCGCTTTCTGTTAAAGATCGCTTATCAAAACCATTCTACATTCAACGCAACCAACTTTCAAACTGTGTATAGTGCACAGTAGCTTGTCATTTTACTTCTAATTTGGCATTTCAGAGTTATAATAAACATATTTCTTTATTGTTGTTGAATTACATACATTACAGTAAATTAGGCCTACAGCTTTATAACACTTGTATAACAGCTTTTATTTTGCTGCAGCTTGCAGAAATCTTCCAGATGCCACGAACGCTCATAGGTTTTCTATTATTGCTGTGTTACTATATTAACAATATTGGTTATTTTAATAATATCAGTGCATTTTACTTATAATATTGACCAACATTGCATTTCTCCTATTGCAAGGGAGAGATATGAACGTGTAATATTTTCCTTTCATTGTTGTTGTTTGTCATGACCAAACACTTTTTAAATAAATTTTCTAAAAACCTATATAAATACCACAACTTCACGATATTGCTACCTATGACGTTTTGAAATGTAAACAAAATTGTGTATTAGTTTTCTATTATTACTATATTAATAAAATTGATTATTCTAAGAATATCAGTGCATTTTACTTCTAATATTGGCCAATATTGCATTTCTCCTATTGCAGGGGGAAAATATAAACATATTTTCCATTCATTATTGCTGTTTGTTGTATATAATGACACCCACACCTAGTACATTACAGCTACCATTGCAGTTATCCTATTGCACTGCAGAGCCATTTGATTGCTAATATTGCATTTCTCAACCATCAGTACCCTTTTTTTTTGCCAATATCTCTGGCCATCTCTTTGGTCGTGGGCTGTATGACAGCGGAAGTTTTAGTTATTATATAGCTTACAAATAGCATTTACAAAGTAAAATGGATGTAACTATTTTTGATTGCACAAGAAAAGACAGCTTTCACTCCAAACTCTAGCAAACCTATCAATGGGTGAAATCGGCTTCTACACAATATTATCAAATATATTTATAAAGTGAAAATATGCCTACAAATTTACAATAATGAACAGTTTTTCCTAGTTTGGTTGTTTCTTGCAAAGACAGTTTTTTGGATGTGGCATTGGCCTTCACAAACCTGACCTTTAAAGGGTTAGTGTCATGTCATAATTTTCGCAACTGCTGAACCTGCTTTATCAGCTGTGCAGCAGGCATGCTCGCCAGTTAAGAAGCCGATTTTGCAAAATTGCCAATTTTTTGGCAAAACCTTTCTCTACGGCTCAAACACAAATCTGCTGGCATTCCTAAACCATATTTTGAGAAAATACGTGTCAGCCTAAATTGCGTCGGTCAGTGCGGGCTGCGGTATGGGCAGTAACTATCTAATGTACCTTATATTTAGATTGTTCTAAAAACATCTACTCATTACCAGTTTGACAAAAAGTCGTTTTTCATAATCAATAATGCTAGTGGATATAATCAACAGAACAGCAAGACATAGTAACTATCAGCATCTCCTTTTCAGGACGTTTTTGTCTTGCACAACCTACGCTTTCACTTCCATGTCTTGTTATTAAATTGAAGATTAAATATAATTTTTTGATTATTCTAATTACTTTGTAGATTAATTATTAGTCATTGTATTTTTACATTAATGTCTAACATGCAACTATGGGCTTCAAATTGGTTTGACCGTACAATTTAAAATGTGTATTATTGGAATTTTGACCCATAAAAGTGACTTACATAATACATTTGCTCCTTTAAAAACATTTGGATGTGCATGCTACATTCAAATTTATTTAAAATTTTAATTTTTTATAACCATATATGTAAGAATTATGACACTGAACCTCCTCAAGCAGGCCATTGTGGTAAAAAGGACTCGAAGTACTTGTCATTAATTATATGGGTTCAATGAAAAAACTTGACATGCGTAGTTGCAAACTATTAAATGATCAACCATGCAGGTAAAAACATATACATATAAAATATAACGAAATATATACATATATACATATACAATGCAGGTAACCAGGTGTAATGTTTCATTCAAATATGTTTTTTGGTATTTTATTTTCAGTCAGATTTCTTAGAGAAATAGTCGTAAAAGTAATGAGAGAAGGTACAAGATAATGAGCTTACTTGGTGGTTTTATTGGTACTTGTAAATTATTTCAAAGTTCAACTGAGGTCATAGAAAATAGTTCACTCTGGATTTTAATTAAAATTTTGATAGCTAGCAAAGGTCCAAAAACTTTTGCATTAACACCGCTTCTATGATTTCATTCCTATCTAATGACTGAGAGCAAATAGAAGTCGGGTTAAGTCTGAAAATACTTCTATTATCAAATTTGAGTTAAATGTAAAAGCAAAAGTTAGGTGGTTATATGAAAGCAATAAATCTATTAACCTCTTTTTGATAAGCTTTTTCAGCATTGGAAAAACTAAAATTAGATTAAGTGTACTACATGTAATATAAGTAAATAGCAAACTAAACTCTTATAAATTTTCTTGGTAATTCATAATAAAATAAAAACAATGCTTCACGTGTCTAGATCTACAGCTGAACAAGTAATTTTATTCCTTTTTGTAATGCAGTCGAGTTACTAGCCCGTTAATGGAGAATATTTCACTCTGAATTTTAATTACCTCATAACCTGTGTTTAAATGCGATATTTATCTGATGAACGCCTTTATCTGAATGCCACCTCTAATATGACGCCACAGAGAAGGGTAACAAAATACAGTGCCATCCCTTAAGTGAAGACATTGCCATTTGACTTCCTTGATCTTTGCGAACCCACAATAGAACTTGGTCCGTAAATTAGAGTCTAAAAATTGGTAATGTTTCACTAGTGTTACATCTCTAAACTTCAGGTAATTTCTAATGATTAAAAAGACCACTGAAGAGCAATTATTTAGTTTTTAGCTGTAATAATTTTGAGGAATCTTTCGTCTCGAACAAGTTTATTGTTGCAGAAAAATTGACCAAAAAACTGCCTTAGCTCATTTGTGTCATAGTTGTGATGTGTACATGGCAACTTTGTAATACGACAAAGTATTCAAATTTATTCAAGAATTAGATTTTTAAAAATATGGAATTTTGTCCCGCTTAGATTTAATTTGATAGCAAAAAAACTGAGGTAATCATTATAAACTTTTATTCCTGACCAGCTTGACCTAAAAAGTAAGCAATGCATGGCGTAAAACTATTGAAAATATTTGACTCCATGTTGAAAGTAAGTTTTAATATGCGACTTATGCAGTTTATTAAAATTTTGATGTTTTGTTAGTTGAGCTCAAAAATTTCTAAAATTTTTTTAAAGTTTTTTTTATAGCTATCAAAGCTGTCTTATGGCTGTGAAGCTGAAAAAAATATTGCTTGAAAAGGCAACCACTCCTGTGTTAATTTTTTATTGAACAATAGAAAATCAACAAAATATAATTATTAAGTTTTGATGATATGTAGTCTTTGTAAAATTAAACTTTATCTCATATTTCTGTCACAGTTGCTGCCCCTGCCAAATCTGCATTTACGGTAATACCTCTATTGTAAATTGGCAACATAACTAATTTTCCTTTGCTGTCTAATTATTCAGTTTTTTGTTTGTTCTAGATATACAATTGTCAACATGATGTGATTATTGGTTGCTATTGAGTGATAACTCCATATAAGCCTAGTTGAATGATTGACCTGTAGAACAAAAAACATAGCTCGTTGTATTGTCATGGAAATATTTGCTCCAACATGCAACAACTAACCTTTAATGGAAAGGTTGAATTCATTGGATAACTTTAACCTTTGGTTACAGACTTGCTTCACTGCCCAGCTTGAAAGAGCTGAACCTCTCTCACAGTACAATGGATTCTGCTCGTCTTGTTTTCCTCAAAAATCTGCATTCCATAGAGAAACTTGACATGCGCTACTGCAGCTTCTCTAAATCGCCACTCAGGTAGGTGTAAAATAGTATAGCAAAATACTTTTACAAGATTTTGTTGAGTTTCAGAACATTACTGTGTTAGTTTCTGCTTTAACTTTTTTTAATAATCCTGAATTTTCAAATTCAAAAGCTGTTAATAGGATGTTAGATTGCTCAAAAAAACACTTAGTCTGTACTGCACCGTAACCAACCACATTGCGTTACGAGACTTGTCCCAGCGTAACAACATTTTCGGCTTTCTGCAAACTCTACATTTACGCTAGCTGGTGTCTATTGTAAATTGGGAATACAGCTCATTTTCTTTGATATTTGTTTATTTGTCTACTTTGGTAATTCATTTCATTCATTCTAGGTTTAAAATGCTCAGTATAACAAGATTATGGATTTACACTGAGAGGTTAGCCTGTTCACCTGTAACACCAAATAACACAATATGTGGTATGCTTGTGGAATTAGTTGCTTCAACGTAAAACAAGTAACTTTGAAAGCAAAGTTTGAAGTCATCGGATAATTTTTGAACTTTATGTTACAGACTTGTCTCACTGGGCAGCTTGAAAGAGCTGAATCTCTCCTACAGTAAAATAGATTCTGCTAGCCCTGTGGTCATTGAAAGTATAGATTCGCTGGAAAAAATTAACATAGAGTCTTGCGAGTACGATAAACTCCAACTCAGGTAAGACTAAAATAGTATCCTTAAGAACTCACACAAGACTTTCCTCGTTTATGAAAATTATTGTATGAGTTTCTTCATTTAACCTTCTTGCATGGATCTGAGTTTTTAAATTCAAGACGGGTAAATAAACAACCAGGATGCTTTTTAAATAATTAGCCTGTGTACCACACTGCAACCGACTCTATCATAGTAAGAAACTTGTTCCGACCTAGCAAACCTATGTGAGGCCGAGTGGGTTCACTTTGTAATGAACATTTTTAAAATCATTTTAACAGTTTGTAAATTTGTGTTACATCAACTAATTATTGCCATCAATAACCTTTTGTTTTTAATATATATTTTGGTCACAGGACAGGTTATTATTGTTATATAGCTTACAAATTGCACTTATATATTAATTTACATATAACTAATTTTATATTGCACAAAGAAAGCCAGTTTTGGCCTTAAACTCTAGCAAAGATATTAATGGGGGCAATGGGATTTTATGCAATCTTATTCAATATAGTTATAACGCATAAATTGGCCTACAAATTTCAAATGCTGAACCATTTTCCCAGTTTGGTTGCTTCTTGCTAAGACAGCTTTTTGTGGATGTGCCGCTGCCCTTCAAAAACCTGACTCTAAAAAGCTTCAAGGCCATGTGGTTGTTTTTGCAACCATTGAACCTGCTTCAACAGCTGTACAGCAGGGATGCTAGTCAGTTAAAAAGATCATTTTGCAATATTGCCACTCTTTTGGCAAGATCTTTCTATATTGACCAAACAAAAGTTTGCTGGCTTTCTCTTGACTGCATCTCGTGAAAATCTGTGTCAGCCTAAACCGCGTTGGTCAGTACAGGTGTCGGTTTGGGCAGTAACTATCTAATGTAATTTGTATTTAGTTTCATGTAAAAACGTCTAAGCACAACCAGTTTGACTAAAAGCCATTTTCCATAATAAATAAGGTGATGTTTATATTATCAACAGAACAGCAAAACATAATAACTAAGCCCTGACTAGTCATTCATTAAAAATAATAACATGACTAACAGAAAAGCAATAAAACCAAATTGTAAAATTATTGCTGAGTTTTCTCAGATAATTTACTCAAACAGATTGTTTCACAACATATCCTTGTCAGAAGTTTTTCTATTTGTGCATCTTAAGCTCGCTCCTCATTGATTTGTTTTTAATTTTGAAATTGAAATATAATTCAAACTAACTTTGTTACTTCATTGATTAATTATTAGTCATTGTGTTTTTATGTTACTGTATAATGTGTAACTATGGGCTTCCCATTGGTTTGACCATGCAGTGCCAAGTATGTTTGATTGCAGAATACTTACAGAATACAAATGTTATTTTAGTAATATTTAGATCAGCATGGAAAGGTCTACTTTGTGTTAACATTTTTTTTGTTTATAACCATATGTTACAGATTTATGACACTGTCTACCCTTAAGTGTTCTATTGCAGGAGAGAGAACACCGATAGTTGTATTGTCATTAAAATTTTTAGTTCGATTAAAAATGTTGACATGCATGTTTGCTAATTATCTGAATTATTACTCAAGCAGATACAAAACTTCATTCAAAATGACTTTTTGTATTATTTGGTTGCATTTGTGACCTTCTCCGTATCATTTTTTCAGGAAAAAAATAAAAATTTAGGTGTAAAAATAAAGAACTTGGCATCGTAGTTACATTTTATTCATATGATCAAACAGAGAGATTTAAAATTTTATTCAAAATCCTTTGTGGTAATTTTCAAGTATATTCTAAGTTTCTTTTTATGAGTTTTTTCTTTAGACTGCTTTGCTCAGTTGATATGAAAATTTATGCACACCCAACTGATGTTTCACCAGTGTAATGAGGGAAAGAATAAACACAGCAAAACCTAGCCTAATAGTTGACATTAAACTTAACATTAAGTTAAAATGGTTTATCAGTTTCATGTATGACACATCTTATAATTAGACAATGTACTTGTTCAATTTGACAAGCAGAACTTTGCTAGGCGAGTGATAGAAACATAAACACACCCCACCCAAAATCACGACACTTACATTTCCTAAAATTTTGATGTGAAATATTTATTTTTAGCTGAAACAACTTTTATGAATGGTTAATCTCAGTCATGCTTTTGGTTGTAGCAAAAATGACTAAAAAACTGTCTGAGTTGGACCTGTAGCACAGTCGTGGCATTTTCATGGCATTGGATTTATATGACAACTTATACATACCCTCTATAAATATTTCATTTTAACATATATGTAATTAGGTTTCATTAAAATAATGAATTTGCTATCAAAAGAGTTAAGGCAATCGTTATAAACCTCTACTCCTGTCCAGCTGGCTCTAACCCATGCTGAACGTCACTGGTAATATGCCGCATGTGCAGTTTTCAAAATGTTGAAGTTTTGTTATGGTGCATGAAAGAAACTGTGAAAAGTAGTGATATAAAATCAACAAAACATAATTATCAAGTTTTGATTATTTGCAGTCATTGTGAAATTAGATTTTACCTCATTTTTAGACAACGTTTTGACCTTTTGCCAACTGTGCGTTTACACTGCCATGTCTCTATTGTAATCTGGCAATAAAACTCATTTTCTTCAATATTTACTGCCTCGCTCATTCGTTTTTCTTAATTCTAGATTTAAAATGCTGAATATAACATGATTATTATTTTACACTGAGTGCTTACTCAATATACGCATGGTTAGACTGTCGACTTGTAAAACCAAATAAAAGAATATTTTGTATTCTTGTGAAATAAATTATTTTAACGTGGAACCAGTAACTTGGATTGCAGAGTTTTAAGTCATTAGATCATTTTAGGACCTTCCATTACAGATTCGCTTCACTGGCCAGCTTGAAAGAACTGACTCTCTCTCACAATAAATTCGATCCTGTTAGCCCTGCTGTCATGAGAAATATTGGTTCACTGGAAAAACTCAACATGGAGTTTTGCAAATTTGCTAACTCTAAAGTAAGGTAAGACTGAAATAGTATCCCAAAGAAAACTTATACAAGACTTTGCCTTGTTGATGAAAATCATTGTATGGGTTTCTTCTTTTGATCACATTGTACTGTTTCGAATGTTTAAATTTAATTCGCGCAAATAGAAAACTGTTTTTTTAGAATTAATCAGTCTGTCCTGCAGTGTAACCAAATCTATCGTAGCAAGAAACATCTCCGACATTGCAAACCTATGTGAAGCTGTGTGGTTTTGCTTTGTGATGCACCTCTCTAAAATCACTTTATTGGTTGGTAATTTTATGTTACAACTCATTATTGGCGTTAGTAGTTACAATAAACTCTGTACTACTTTTTCTGCAATAAAAACAGTTCTTAGTACGCACATGCAAAATGTTTGTGTGGCCGAAAGTTTCTCTTCATCTTCGCGAAAATTTTATATAGTTACAATAAACTCTCTACTACTTTTTCTGTGATAAAAACAGTGCTTAGTATGCATGTGCAAAATGTTTATGTGGCCGAAAGTTTCTCTTCATCTACACAAAAAGTTTATATTCTTTAAAGCTATGCGTAAAAGTTTTGCTTGACTCAAAAATTGTTTGAATGGTAATATCAGCTAGTTCAGCAGTACAAAAATACATGGTGTCAGAATATATGGATTGCATTCAAACAAAATCTCAGAATACTTTACTCAGAATATTTCACAAGAAAACTTTTGATTTTTCTGCTAATCCGCTATTTAACCTAAATAGAATTTCAACTATTAAAAAGTTATACAAATACAAAGTAATGATAAAAGCACACAACACATTTTATGAAACAAACCAAAACAGGACAATAACACATTTAACTACTCGTCAAACACACATATACCTAAAAATACCATTGTTTAAATCAAAAGCTGGTCAATGTTGTTTGAATTATCAAGAGTCATTGCTATGGAACCTACTACCGGTTACACTGCATAAAATTGTAAATGATAATTCTTTCAAAATTGAACTGAAGCGCTACCTCAGACAACCAGACTAGACTTAACTAACTAGACAGACTTCTGCTGACTCTACTTTCAGGTTCCGCATTTTGATTGGCCTTGCTATTGCGCACAGGGACCTCATCATCACCTTCCTTGGAGTGACATTTTTTTTCTATTTATCTTGTCCTTTCACACTGTAAGAAATACTCTTCATATTATTTTTTGTGATAGTGATATTATAGATGAAAATAAACAAACAAACAAACAAAACAAACAAACAAAACAAACAAAAGCAGCAACCAAAATGCAACTGACCGAACAATTGATGAAATATTGTGATACAAAAATAGTTAATTTATTTTCATATGTCTGTAATATTTTTTTCTATTTTATTTGTTTGTTAAGGTATATTTGGCTCGCAGGCCACATTATCATTATATAGCATACAAATTGCACGCATGAGTTAAATTGTATATAACATATTTTCTATTGCACAAAAAAAGTTGGCTTTGACTTTAAATTCTAGCAAACCTATCATTGGGTGAAATGGGCTTTTACGCAATAGTATTGAATATAGTTATTAAGTGAAAAAGGGCCTACAAATTTAGAAAAACGAACCATTTTCTCAGTTTTGTTGTTTCTTGCGAAGTCAGGATTTTTCTGATTGTGGCACTGGCCTTCACAAACCAGACACTAAAAGAGTTAGGGTCATGTGGTTTTTTTTGCAACTGGTGAACTTGCTTCATCAGCTGTGCAGCAGGGATGCTAGCCAGTTGAAAAAACGATTTCGCATTATTGCCAATACTTTGGCAAAATCTTTATCTACAGCTTGAACAAAGACCTGCTGGTGTTCTCCAGACCATATTTCGAGAAAGTTTTTGTCAAACTAAACCGCGTCGGCCAGGGACGGGGCCGGTATGGGCAGTAACTGTCTAATGTAACTGATATTTAGACTCTTGTACAAACCTCTACTCAGAACCAGTTTAACAAAAAAAACATTTTCCGTAAAGAATAAGGTGGTGTTGATTTTATGAACAACACAGCAAAACATAGTAACTAAGTTGCAAAAAGTCATTTATTAAAAATAATTATATGAAAAATAGAAAAACAAAAACAGAAAAAGCTAACATACTGCTCAGTTTAGTATGGAAAAAGTATACCAAATTTTACAACATCTCTGTGTCAGGTCTTTTCATTCTGCATAACCTATGCTTCCGCTTCAGTTTCCTGTTATTAAATTGAATTTTTAAATGAACTCTAGTTCTCTCAGTCACTTCTTTGATTTCTTATTAGTCATTGTATTTTTATGTTGTTGTATGCAACTATGAGCTTTAAATTGGTTTGGCCATTCAATCTAAACTGTGCATCATTGGAATTTTGACCGATAAAACTGACTTACATTGCTATTTTAGAAACATGTGGATCCGCATGATACAATCAAATTTGTACTAAAATGAATAGGTTTATAACTATCTGTAGAAGATTTACGACACTTTCCCCCTTGCGCCATTGTGGTAAAAAGACCTTCACTAGTTGTGTTGTGATTAAATATTTGGGTTCAATGAAAATATTTGACCTGCGTAGTTACAAGTTATTCAAATGATCAATCAGGCAAGTACATAAGCATACAAATCAAAACAGGGGATCAGATGGAAAATCTCTTTTAAAAAAATATTTCTGAGTATGTTATTTTCAGTCGTATTTCTTAGAGTATATGTGGTGTTTATAAGAAAATAAGCACACTTGGTGATTTTAATGATACTTGTATATTATTTCAAAGCTTTACTGAGGTCATAGAAAATAGTTCACTCTGGATCTTGATTAAATTTTTGATAGGTAGCAAAGGTATATGTAGGCTGCAAAAACAATATTAATGCTGCTTTTATGATTTCATCCGAATCTAGTGCCTGTAGCAAATAGTAGTCGGATTAGCTCTGAAAATTCTTTCGTTATTAAATTTTGGTAACATTTCATAGCAAAGTTTGGGTGGTTATATAAGATCAAATAACCTATTAATATTTTTTTGATAAGTTTTTTTAGCATTGGAAAAACTGAAATTAGATGAGCTGTACTAATATAAGTTAATAGCAAATGAAAATTTTTTTTAATTTTTTGATAATTTACAATAAAATCAAAAAATTGCTCTAAATGTCTATATCTACTACTGAAAAAGTACTTTATTCATTTTTGTAATGCATTCAGTTACTTGCCTGTTCATGGAGAATATTTAACTCTGAATGTTAATTGCTGTATAACCTCTATTTAAATGTGATCTTTATCTGATGATCACCTTTATTTGAATGCCATCTCTAAAAGTATGCCACAAAAAAGGGTAACAAAATACAGTGCTATCATTGAATTAAATGACACAGCTAATTGACTTCGCTGATTTTATGAACCTACAAAAGAAAATGGTCAATGGAAAAGAGTCCACAAGCCAGAAATAGAAATTACAAATGGCGCTATAGTAAATACATTGTTATTTTCGACAATCGCAGTAATACTAATAACTGTAATCAATAAAAATTAATTATTTGGCGCTTTTTGTGCGGCTGCCATAGATTTTGTGACTGCTTTTCTGAGAATATTCAATGTCACGATAGTCAAAACTAGACCCTGGTTAGAAGTCGCCAAGGCCTAAATCTGATCCATTGTCTCAGTTTGTCCTTTTTGAAAATTAAATTCTGATTAATAAACTTTAAAACATCTGATGAACGATGATAAAACTCTTTAAAATCAATGTACAACATTTAATGGCAGCCATTGCTATGAGGTAAAGAACCTTTAACTTGAAAAATTGAGGTATTCTCTTTGAATCTTTGAAAGTGACACTATTGAAACATTTAATAAGTGTATCTTAACATGTTCTACTCAAAACAGTTACTTGTTTAACTCAGTCCAATACTTTGATTTAAATACCAAAAATTGTAGAGCACAAATGCTGAGGTTGATGGTATTAATGTTTCTTTGCATGAAAGGAAATACAAATTATAGGCAACAATAGCATTGATTTTACAAATGAGCCTAAATTTATTTTCTCAAAGTTCTGGTGAGTTAGTCAATATACATATACAGCACTAGCCACTATTTGATTGTCACCTCTAATCCAACTTCACTCTAAAGAAGGGGGTAAAAAAACCAGTTTTTGCATTTTCAAATTATTGCTTTAAAGGAATTTGAAGAGGTAATACATGCGTTTAATCCAACAAGCAATATTTCACTAAGGTAGTGATAAACAGTATAAACACAGCTACACCTAACCCAATAGTAAACATTAAATTTAACTCAAATGATGGATGTTTCATTAGTTTTATGTATTACATACCTCATAACTCGCCAATGAACTTGTCTAGTTTTTGAACTTGTCCAGATTTTCGTAAGGCAGGTGATAGAAAAAATAAACTCAGCTCACCCAAAATTACACTATTTATAAAAATTAAACTTTTAAAAAAATCACTACATGTATTTATAAAGTTTGATGTTATGAATAGAAAACAAATAAGTTAGCTCTTTTGCTACCAAAAGCCATGCTAAGCCATATATAAAAGCAATGTATGCTTCATCCAATTACGATAATCAGTGTACATTTTGCCAATATAAAGTATGTCTACAGCCCATCCAAGTATTTGTATATTATTTGTTCAGGTCATTTTACTGCAAAGTCTTATGAGCAACAACCAGTCATGTCAGATGCATTACAGCTGCAAATGTTCAAATGTTTCACTAATGTTACATCAAAGAACTTTGGGTAATTTCTAACAATTAAAATGACAATTGAGGAGTGACTGTTTGGTTCTTAGCTGTAATCATGCCTTTTATTTCGGACAAGCTCATGGTTGCAGTAAAAGTGACCTAAACACTGTCTTAGCTCAACTTGTGTCATAGTTGTGACCTCCACATAGCTTCAGTTTTGTTATACGGCAAATTATTCATACTTTTTTCAAATATTAGATTTACAAAAATATGCAATCAAGTCCCTCTATAGGATTTAATTTTATGGTGAAAAATGAAGTTAATCGTTAGAAACTTTTAGTCCTGACCAGCTTGACCTAACTAGTGAGAAATATATGAAATAAAGCTGTTAGACATATTTGACTCCATATTAAAGGTAAGTTTTGTAATGCGATTTGTGCAGTTTATTAAAACTTTTAAGCTTTGTTAGTTGAGCTGAAAAAAGTGACCTGTAGAGCCAAAAAACAGAAAACATTGTATTCTCATAGAAATATTTGCTTCAACATAAAACAAAGAACTTGGAATGCAGAGTTTGAATTCATTGGGTAGTTTTTAACATTTTGTTACAGACTTATTTCACTGCCCAGAATGAAAGAGCTGAACCTATCTTACAGTAATATGAATTCTGTTCGTCCTATTCTCCTCAAAAATCTGGATTCTTTAGAGAAACTTGGCATGCACCATTGCAACCTCTCCAAATCACCACTCAGGTAAGTTTGAACTAGTATTGCAAAATACTTTTGCAAGGACTTGTCACATTTATGATCATTACTGTCTGAGTTTCTGTTTTAATCTCTTTCACAATCCTGATTGTTCAAAATCAATAACTACTAATAAGAAGCTAGATTCTTGGACAAATACTTTGCCATTGATGCACCGTAACCATATACATTGTGGTAAGATATTTTTCTCATCGTAACTAACCCATATCAACCCATGTGGTTTCATGTTGTCCTAGAAGATATTAAATTTAGCTTACCGGTTTGTAAATGTGTGTTACAGAAACTATTTTTGGCCCAATTAGTCACAATAGACTCCATTTTGCGGTTCCAAGGTAAAATCTATTCTTAACACACATGTGCAAGATGTACATGCAGCTAATATAACTTGTTATCTACATGAAAAGTAAAATATGCACTGAGCACGCAGGTGTAAGCTGTGCATTTGGCTGAAAGTTTCACTTTATTTATGCAAAAAGTTTGTATTCTCAATGGCTACACATACAAGTTTTGTGCAGCTAAAAAAATTGTTTGGATCCTAATACAAACTATTTCAGTGGTGCAAAAATGAGTTGCTGCCAGAAGGCAAGGATTGCATTTAAAAAAGCAACAGTCAGATTGCAACTAGCCAATCGATCGGCAAAATATTTTTGTCCAAAATTGTACTTATTTTTCTTCATTGGTTTAAGTGTTGTTTTTTATGTGATTTATTTCTAAATATATATTTGATCTATGTGTTAGCTTATTCTTACATAATTTATAATATTTATTTATAAATTAACTTATGTATAAATAATTTTGTATTGAACCAAGAAATACACTTATGACTTCAAACCCTGCCAAAAAAACAATGAGTTCAATGACCTTTTTTGCAATATTTTTGAGCATAGTTTTAAAGTGAAAATATGTTTGCAATTTTAGAATGATGAACAGCTTTATCAGTGTAGATGTTTTTTGCCAAAACAGTCTTTTTAAGGGTGAAAGGGATGTCATTCTTTTTTCCAACTGCTGAACCTGTTTCATCAGCTGTTGCACCAGTGAGGCGAAGCCGTCAACGATGTGTTTTTGCAACATCGCCATTTTTTGTGGCGAGCCTTTTATTTACTGAGTGAGCAGCAAATTGCTGACATTCTCCAGACCGTATGTTGAAAAGGTCTGAGTCAGCCTAAACTGCATCAGCCGGTGTAGGTGTCAGTATAGGCAGTAACTATCTAGTGTAACTTATATTTAGATTCTTGTGAAAACATCTACTAATTACTATTTGGCAAAAATTCATTTTGCATGATAAAAAGTTGGTATTTATTTTATCAACAGACCAGCCAAACATAGTAACTAAGTCATAACCGAGCATTCATTAACAGCAATAACCTGGCCAATAGAAATTAATAAAACAATAATAACTGTGTTTCTTCAATGCAAATGAATTGTCAGAAATTTTGCGATAGTGGTAGTCACTAAACATTTTGTTACTTATCATATTAGAGTATTTTGTTCTGAATAAGATGCATTTAACAGTGAAGTTATAAATGCATTCTTGAAAGGATTACATATATACATATGATTCTTGAGATATTGCATAGATACTAGTGGTATATAAAATTTTCCAAAATTCGTTTGAAATAATATGGTAAAAATAGCAAACTTAGTTCAGTAATGAAAAAGTTAATATGCGATATGTGCAACTTTTTAAAATTTTAAAGCTTTGTAATTGTACAGCAAAGCGGCGTTAAAAATAAACAATAGAAAAATAGCAGACCATAATTAATAAATTCTGATTATACGCAGTAATGGTAAAATTAAATGTTACCTCATTTTGTCACAGTTTTAGCCTTCTGCAAACTCTACACTTACAGTGGCTTATTTCTATAGTAATTTGGCAATAAAACACATTTTCTTTGATATTTATTACTTTTTTTATTGATTCCAGTTATTCTAGATTTAAAATGCTCAATATGACAAGATTAATAATTTACCCTGAATGGTTAGACTGTTGACCTGTAGAACCAAATAACAGAATATGTTGTATGTCTGTAAAATCAGTTGCTTAAACGTAGAACAAGTACATATAGTGGTGTGCAAAATTATGGCAACCCCTTTGTAAATTGTTATCCGATAGCATCTCTGACCTCATATTTCATCTCAAACTAGTCTAATTCTTTACATCTATAAATCATTCTAAGCTAAATGTATGACCTCTCCATTTAATTTGGTGAAAGTTTTTGTTTCATTGTTTACAAAAAGTTAAAGAGTTTAATTTACTTTTAATTTCTAAACTCACTGTAAACTTGTCACTCGCTTAATCACACCAGCAGGGTCTTTGAAGTATTCTAATCTGCTAAGCGTTGCACAGAATGTTGAAGACATGTAAGAAATTTATTAACAATGCAAAACTCTCTCAAGACTATCTCAAATCTATCTCAACAGTGACTAGTGGGCTATAACAGTCGACTCATAATGACCAGCGATTTCCTTTTTAAAATTACATCTCAACATTAGGTTGACCGATAAGAAGAGAGCTGTAATCATTCAAGTTCACCAGCAGGGGAATTCAAACAAATGGATTGCTAAGGAGGTTCAATGTTTCAGAAAAGTGTTGTTGGCAATTTCAACAGATGGAAGTCAACAGGCATGACAGATGATAGTAAAGGCATAGGAAAAAAACGCAAAAGCTCTACTAGAGACGACTACAGTTTTGTGCGACTTTCATTTTCTGACAGAAAGAAAACCGGCACTGACCGGCGAAGAGAATCGAAAAAGTCTAGTGGAGTAGAAGCCTCATCTTCATTAGTGAAGAGAAGACTAATTGATAATGGATTAAGAGGATGTAAAGCAAAACAAACTCACTACTGTCAGAAAAAGTGGAGAAAGAAACTTGCCAATACCCTAAAAGTTGAGTTTCTAAACTGGCCCGCACAATCTTCCAACCTTAATCCAATAGAAATTTGTATGGCAACAAGTGGGCATAGATTTTAGCAAGCAGAAACCTCCTAGCAAAAGGGAACTGATTGAGAATATTATTGAGGCCTGGCATTACAAAGTGACACCTAAACAAACTTGAAAGCTTGTTGACAGCATGCCAAGGCGGTGTCATGCTGTAATCAGAAATAAAGGCTGCCAACAAAGTACTAGACCTCAATTTTAAACTCATCAGCCCTTTTTCGGGCCACCATCACTTGTACAAAGAGTTTAGTTTGTAAGTTTCCCTCAGTTAAGCAATGTTTGATGCTAAACCAATTCGAACACTTTCGCTATAACGAAAAAATCTCCACCAATAGAAATATGTATTTTTCAGTTATACAAAAATCAGTTGGAGTGTGACAGAATTCGAATGCATCTTTGAGTAGCTCACAAATTCTTTAACAAACTGATGTATAACATTGTTTACTTTTCTTTATTTCAAGCACACAATTTTGCAATGCAACGTGGTGCTTGTCATATTGCGCAGGGGGTTGCCATAATTTTGCACTGCACTGTAACTTTGAAAGCATAGTTTGATTCATTGAATACTTTTATGAACTTATGTTACAGAATTGAATCAATGGCCAGCTTGAAAGAGCTGAACTTCTCCTACAGTAAGATGGATTCTGCTAGTCCTGTTGTCATTGAAAGCATGAATTTGCTGGAGGAAATTAACATGACGTTTTGCAAGTTCGATAAATTCCATCTCAGGTAAAACTGAATTAGTATTCTAGAGAAAACTTATGCAAGACTTTGCCTTGTTCATGAACATTATTGTTTACGAACATCAATCTTGTTTATTGTATGAGTTTCTTCTTTCAACCTTCTTGTACCATTTAACTACCGTAAAACCTCCATATTCAAATACCATCTTTATTCGAGCATCCCTTTTATGGGAACGCCCAATCTAATGGAACATCAAGAAAAAGGTAAAATATACGGTGCCATATTTTAATGGGATAACACTACTATTTGACATTTTTGATCTTTATGAAGAACCCTAGAAAGTGGTCAATGGAAAAGTATTCACAAATCGGTGCTAAAATGACAAATAGTTTTACAGTAATTCCATTGTCTTTTTCATCGTTACTTATCATAATGTTATTCAAAAAAAATTAATTGTCCAGCACCATCTGTGTAGCTGCCATATATTTTGTGACCGCATTTCTGAGAATATTTGTTGTAGCAATCATCACAACTAGACCCTTGTTCGAAATCGGTACAGTTTAAAACCGATCCATTGTTTTCAGTTTGGTTTATAATGTAGATTAGAACCTGACTAAAAAACTTTAAAGCGTTTAATGAAAAATGAGAAAACTCTTCAATAACGGAGTATGACATGTAAAAACAGTCATTGGTCTTGCGCAAGAAAGGCCATTTTCTAACTGTGTAACTGTGTATTTTTTTTGAAACTCGGAGAGCGACACCACTAAGACAGTTAATAACTGTATCTCACTATGTTTTACTCAAAGCAGTTTCTTGTGAAACTCAGTCTGAAACTTAAATTTGGATAAAAAAGCTGAGCAAAAAGGCTGAGTTGACGGCATTAAAGTCTCTTTGCATACAGGAAAGTACAAAATATAGGCAAGAATAGCACCGCTTTCCAAAAAAGCTAAATTTATTTTCTCAAATTTCTGACGAACTAGTCGATATATGCAGCACCACCAGCTATTTGAATGTCAATTTTTATAAATCTTCACTCTTGGGAGAGGGGCATTTTGCAGAACCTATTTGTACCCACTCGAATTACTGTTTTATGGTAATTTGAAGTGGCAATTCAACGAACAGTATTTTACTTTGATAGCGATAGAGAGTATAAATGCAGGTAGCCTTGCCCAATAGTGAACATTAAATTCAACTCAGTTGATGAATGTTTCATTAGTTTTAGGTATCACATTTTATATACTTTCAACAGTGAACTTGTTCAACTCGACAAGCAAACTTTCACTAGACAGGTGATGGAAAACATAAACTCAACTTTTCCAAATTTATGCCACTCAAAGTTTATAAGTAAAATAATTCTAAATTATATTTATTATATAAAAAACATATATGTTAGCTTTTTTGCGACCACAAACCATATAATATGCCTTGGCAAAGTGTTTTTTCTTCAAAATCGACAGTGTGCGACTTTAGTACGCTTCATACAATTACAATTATTTGTTTGATTTTAGCCCATATGAAATATTTCTACAGCAAATCCTTATATTTAAATGTTTACAATTCATTTTTTCATAACTCCTTGCTTGCATTGACCAGCCATGTCAGATGCATCCACAGCTGCAAATGTGTCATTCTTGCTAGATCTGTGAACTTTGGGTAATGTCTATCGATTGTTGAGACCACTTAAAAGCAATTAATTTGCTTTTAGCTGTAATAATTTTTTTGGATCATTTGTCTCAAACACGCTCACGATTGTAGCGAAAGTGACAAAAAACAGTATATGCCTAATTTGTGTTAAAGATGTGGTGTCTACAGAGCATCAGCTCTGTGATATAAAATATTTTACATACCTGTTACAATTATTAGATTTTATTTAACATGCAATTTATTCCCCTTAAAATAAGTAATCTGATAACGAAAAAGTTAGGGATATAGTTGGAAACCTTTATTCCTTAATAGTTTACCATAGCAAGTATGCAACTTATTAAGTAAAGCTATAAGACATTTTTGACTCTATGCTGAAACTAATTTTTAGTATGCACCTTGCGCAGTTTACAAAAACTTTCAAAATTTGGTAGTTGAGCTGGATAAGCTGAAAAATTACAAAAGTTTTTTCAGATCTTTTTCATAGCTATTAAAGCTTTTTTTACGACTGTGAAGCGGTCGAAAAATATTGGTTGAAAAATCCACAACTTTTGTTTTGATTTTCTATTGAGCACTACAAAGTTGACAAAATAGAATTATCAGGATGTGATAATATATGTATAATCTTTGTAAAACTTATTTTCACCTCATCTTTTTGTCAGAGTTTCTGCCCCCTGCTAAATCTGTGTTTACGGTAGCTTGTCTCTATTGTAATTTGGCAACAAATCTAATTTTGCTGTTCAATTATTAGGTTTTTTCATTTTAGATATGCAATGATCAATATGATGTGATTCTTGATTTCAATTGAGTGATTACTCCATTTATGCCTAGTTGAAAGGTTGACCTGTTGAAACAAACAACAGAATATATTGTATTCTTGTAAAAATATTTGCTTCAACATTGAACGATAACTTTGAATTCAGTAGTTGAGGTCATTGGATAGTTTTAAACCTTTTGTTACAGACTTGCTTCACTGCCCAGTTTGAAAGATCTGAACTTCTCTCACAGTAAAATGGGTTTTGCTAGTCCTGTTGTTTTGAAAAATCTAGATTCACTAGAGAAACTTAACATGGAGTCTTGCAAGTTTGATCATTCCCAACTCAGGTAAGACTGAAACATTATCCCAAAGAAAACTTATGCAAGACCTTGCATTGTTTATAAACATTACTCTATGAGTTTCTTCTTTCAACCTCCTTGTACGTTTATGAATGTTTAAATTTAATACCTTTAAATAGGAAATTAGGTTGCTGGATAAATATTCAGCCTGTGCAGCACTTTAGCCAACTCTATCATAGTAAAAGACTTGTTCCGACATAACAAGCATTTGTGAGACCGTGTGGTTTCACATTGTGATGCACTTTTTTAAAAGCAGTTTACCGGTTTTTTAATTTGTGTTACAACAACTACCTATTCACATTAGTAGTTACAATAAACTCTTCAATGCCTTTTGAGGGCTAAAACCCGTGCTAAGAAAGCATGTGCAAAATGTGCACATGACTTAAAGTTTCTATTTACCTTTGCGAGAAGTATATATTCTCAATAGCCACATCTAAAAGTTTTGCCTGACCAAAAAAATTGTTTGATTGCTAATATAAACTCATTAAGAACTGCAACAAATAGTTGATGTTAGAATATATGGATTATGGATTATGTTAAAACAAAAGCAACAATCAGAATGTCACTGGCCCAGCAATTGATAAAATATTTTGATTAAAAATTGGTAAATTTTTTTGCTGGTGTTATGAATATTGTATTTCATGTTCTTTGTTTTTGTTATTTATTTTTGACACAGAATATGTTATTATTAGTATTATTGTATAGCTTATAAACTACACTACTCAAATTTACCTACATATAATTCAATTTCTATTTCAAAAAGAAAAGGGTTCTGGCTATAAACTCTAGCAAACTTATCAAATATGGCAATGTCATTCTTCACAATAGAATTGAATATAGTTGTTATAAAGCAAAAACGTCTCTACAATTCTGAAATGCTGAACATTTTCTCAGTTGATTTATTTCTGGTTAAGCCAGCTTTTTTAGATGTGTCACTGACTTTCACTTACCTGGTTCTAAAGAGCTTAAAGGCAATGTGGTTGTTTTTGCAACCGATGAACCTGTTTCAACCGCTGCGCAGCAGGGACGCTAGTCAGTTAAAAAGATAATTTTGAAATATTGTCCCTCTTTTGGCCAGATATTTCTATATGGACCAAACAAAGATCTGCCAGCTTTCTCTTGACTGCATCTCATGAAAATCTGTATCAGCCTAAACCACCTTGGTCAGTACAGGTGTCGGTTTGGGCAGTAACTATCTAATGCAACTTGTGTTTAGGTTCGTGTGAAACAACTACTCATGACCAGTTTGACAAAAAGTAATTTTCCAAAATGAATAAGGTGATGTTGATTTTATCAAAAAGACAGCCAAACATAAGAACTAAGTTCCAATTAGTCATTTATTAAAAATAACAGTGTGACCAAATTATACAAACGATAAAACAAAAATGCTAAATTACTGTCGAGTTTACTTTAAGAAAAAAGATTCCTTCAACACATCTCTCTGTCAGGACTTTTCACACTGCATAATCTTTACTTGCACATTAATCTCGCGTGAATAACTTAGAAATTAAAATATAATTTAAATTAACTTCGTTACTTTATTGATTAATCATTAGTCTTTGCGTTTTATGTTACTGTATAATGTTCAACTGCGGGCTTCCAATTGGTTTGTCCGTTCAATGTAAAGAATATATGATTACAGAATACTTACCAAATACATTTGCTCTTTTAGAAATATTTGAATATGTGTGCTAAAAACGACTTTAAATTAAAATATAATTGTTCATAACCATCTGTGGCCAAATTAAAAACTTTCCACTCCTTCAGCGTGCCAATGTGTTAAAAACGAGTTTGCATGTCGTGTTATCATTAAATATGTGGGTTCAATTAAAAACCTTGGCATGCATAGTTACAATTTATTTAAAAGATTAATCAGGTGAGCAAATATGAATATAAATTAAAACAGGTAGTCAGACGTAAAATTTCATTCAAATACATTTCCGGCTATTTCATTTTCAGTCAGCTTCCTTAAAAAAAGGTGGTGTATATAAGAGAATAAACTTACTTGGGGATTTCAACGATACTTAAAAATTATTTCAAAGCTCAACAATATTTATAGATAATAGTTCACTTTGTTTTTTAATTAAAATGTTGTTGGCTAACAAAGGTCTAAAAACTTTTGCATTGAAGCCGCTTTTATGATTTCATCCAATTCTAGGGGGAATGCAGGCAAATAAAATTGACAAAACAGAGTTATGGGTTTGTGATAATACATAGCCTTGGTAAAATTAAGTTTCACTCCATTTTTTATTACAGTTTCCGTCCCCCTACTAAATTGCATTTATGTATTGTGTCTCTATAGTAATTTGACAACGAAACTCATTTTTCCTTAGTTTTTGCTTTTCAATCATTCATCTTTTTTAAATTCTGGATAGACAATTTTCAATATGATGCAATTATCTATTCCAATTGAATGATTACTCTATATACGCCTGGTTGAATAGATGACCTGTAGAAAACTAAAAAAATACTTTGTATTCTCAAAGAAGTGTTAGTTTTAACATAGAACAGACAACTATGAAATCAGAAGTTAAAGTCAATGGATAATTTGGACCTCCTGTTACAGACTTGCTTCACTGCCCAGCTTGAAAGAGCTGAACCTCTCTCGCAGTAAAATGGCTTTTGCTAGTCCTGTTGTCGTTGAAAACCTGGATTCCCTGAAGAAACTTAACATGGAGTCTTGCAAGTTTGATCACTCCCAACTCAGGTAGGACTGAATAAAATTATGCAAGACCTTGCCTTGTTTATGAACATTACTGTATAAGTTTCTTCGTTCAACCTCCTAATACGGTTATGAATAATTAAATTCAAGACCGGTAAATAGGATCTTAGGTTGCTGGATAAATAATTAACCTGCACTAAACTTTACCAATTCTATCATGGTAAGAGACTTGTTTCAGCATAACAAACTTATGTGAGGCCATGTGGTTTCAGCTTATGATGCACCTTTTGAAAAATCGGTTTATCAGCTTGTAAATTTGTGTTACAACAACTAACAATTGGAATTAGTAGATACGATTAACTCTCCACTGATTGTTCAGGTCTAAAATTTGTGGTTAGCAAGAAGCAGAAAGTTGTGGCATGTGGCAGAAAGTTTCTCTTCTTCTCCTCCAAAAGTATATACTCTTATTGGCTGGGCATGAAAGCTTTGTTCGACTAAAATGTTGTTTGAATGATAGTACCAATTAGTTCAGCCGTGCAAAAAATATTTGTTGAGAGAAGATATAGATTGTGTTTAACCAATAACAACAATCAAAATGCAACTGGCTAAGTAATTGATAGAATATTTTGATTTAAGATCATTAGTGGTTTTTTCATATGTTATGAATGATGTTTTTTTATCTTCATTTTTTCAATATATATTTGATTCACAGGTAAGGTAATTTTTTTGTATAGCTCATAATATGCACTCGTAAACTAACTTACATATAACTTCATTTTTATTGCATAAAGAAAGCAGTTTTTGCTCCAATCTCTAATCAACATATCGACGGTGGAAATGGGAGTCTATGCAATAATGTTGAATATAGATATAAAGCAAAAATGTGTCTACAAGTTTAAAATGCTGAACCGCTTTCCCAGAGATTTTTTTGCCAACCCAGTTTTTGTTGGATGTGCCACTGGCCTTCACATACCTGACACTAGAGGGCTTAATGACCATCTCATTGTTTTTGCAACTGCTGAACCTGCTTCATCAGCTGTGCAGTAGAGACACTCACCAGTTGAAAACATGATTTTGAAATATTGCCATTTTTTCGGCAAATTCTGTTTCTACTTACCAGATTAACATTTGCTGGCGTTTTCCAGACCGTATCTTGTAAAAGTCTGTGTCAGCCTAAACCATGTCAGTTAACGCAGGAATTGGTATAGACAGTAACTATCTAATGTGACTTGTATTTAGATTTTTGTAGCAAAATCTACTCACAACCGGTTTGGCACAAAGTCATTTTAAATAAATAATATAAATAAATATGGAGTCGTTGATATTACTAATAAAATAGCAAAACATTGTAACTAAGTCGCAACTAGTCATTCATTAAAAATGATAAAATGACAGCTAAAAAAGCAACAAAAGAAAAATTTCAAGTTGCTGCTGAGTTTACATTAAAAGAAAATAGAATGTTTCACAACATTTCATTGTCTGGACTTTTTCCTTTTGCACAATCTATGCTTGCACATCAATTTTTTGTTAATAAATTGAAAAATAAAAATGTAGTTCATACTATTTTCGATAGCTCATTGATTAGTTAATAGTCATTGTATTTTTAAATTACTGCGTAATGTGTAACTATGGGCTTCCAATTGGTTTGAACTTACAACGTATAGTGTGTATGATTACATAATATTTACGAAATACAATTATTATTTGAGAAATATTTGGTTCAGCATGCCATCATCAAATTAATACTAAAATATAACAGTTTATAACTATCTGTAGCAGAATAAGTACACTGTCCACCTTTTAAGCGTGCCATTGGGGTAATGAGGACTCCGCTAGTTGTGTTGTCATTAAATATTTAGGTTCAATTAAAAGCCTTGACATGCATAGTTCCAACTTATTTAAATGATCAATCAAGTAAACACAAATGCATATATATTAATACAGGTATTCAGATGTAAAATATCATTCGAACACATTTCTGGGTATTTTATTTTCAGTCGGTTTCTTTAAGTGGTGAATATAAGAGAATAACCTTACTTGGTGATCTTAATGATACTTGTAAATTATTACAAAGCTCAACCGAGGTTAAAGAGGATAGTTCACTTTGCTTTTGTAAAAAAGTTAGTGGCTAGCAAAGATCTAAAAACGTTTTGCATTAAAGCCGCTTGTATGATTTTGTCACTATCTAGTGACTGTCAGTGCACAGAAGTCAGAATTGCTTTAAAATATTTTCATTATTAAATTTTTGTTAGATTTCATCACAAAACTTAGGAGGGTATACAGGAATCATAAAACCGTTAACTTTTGTTATAAGTTTTCTATCATTGGAAAATATTAAACTAGATGGGTTGTACTAATATAAGTAAATAACAAACTATATTTAAAAAAAAATTTATGATATGTTGCAAGGAAATCAAATCAATGCTTTAACTGTCTAAATCTACCGCTGGAAAATTTATGTATAATAATGTAATGCAATGGAGTTACTGGCTAGGTGATGGAGGATATTCACCTTAAACTGTAACTACCGTAACACCTCTATATTTAATGCCATCTTTATTTGTGCGCCACCGATTATCAGCTTGGATTTTACCTACTGTAAAACCTCCATATACGAATGCTGTCGTTATACAAACTGCAACTCTAATAAAACATCAGGAAGAAAGGTAAAATATACAGTGCAGTCCTTTAATTGAATGACATCATTATTTGAATTTCCTGATCTTTATGAACCACAATAGAAAACGATCAATGGAAAAGTTTTCACAAATCGGTACTAAAAATGACAAATAGAGTTGTAGTGATTACATTGTTATATTCATTAATTGTAATCATATTACTTACATGTATGTTCATCATTAAAAATTGTTTGGCGCCTGCTGTGAGGCTGCCATATAATTTGTGGCCGTGTATCTAAGAATAATCATTGTGGCAATCGTCACAATAAGACTCTGGAATGAATTCGCCAAAGTATAAATCCGGTCCATTGCCTTCAGTTTTGTCAATGATGTAGATTAAAAACTGACTGACAAACTTTGAAGCATCTGATGAACAATGAGGAAACTCTTCAAGACCAGAGTATGACATGTAATAGCAGCCATTTTTATTGTGTAACAGAAGCCATATTCTAACTTCGAAGATTTACATATTTCTTTGAAACTTTGAAACTGACACCATCAAGACAACTAATAATTGTATCTTACCTTTTTTACTCCAAGCAGTTCCTTGCGTAGCTCAGTCTGGTAGTTCAACTTGGAAAAAAACAGTTAATCAAAAATTCGTAGGTTGATAGCATTAATGTCTCTCCGTA
The DNA here is from genome assembly GCF_963576615.1 of Watersipora subatra. NCBI lineage: Eukaryota > Metazoa > Bryozoa > Gymnolaemata > Cheilostomatida > Watersiporidae > Watersipora > Watersipora subatra. The sequence goes on from NW_027045388.1 coordinate 41,054, forward strand.
TAAAGGAAAGTACACAATATAAGAACAATAGCATCGCTTTGCCAAAAAAGATACATTAACTTTTTTCCCTGACCAGCTTGACATAGAAATTGAGCAACATATGAAGTAAAGCTATAGGACATATTTGATTCCATGCTGAAATTAATCTCCATTATGCGCCTAGTGCAGTATACAAAAACTTTGAAATTTTGGTAGTTCAGCTGAAAAACTGAAAAATAACGAAAGTTTTTTAAAGATATTTTTCATACCTATCAAAGCTTTTTCCTGGCTGTGGAGCTGTGGAAAAACATTGGTTAAACAGCCCCTCACTTCCATATTGGTTTTTTATTAAACAATAGAAAATCAACCAAACAGAATTGTCAGGTTGTGATAATATGGAGTTTTTGTAAAATTGAGTTTCACCTCTTCTTTTTATCATAGTTTTGAATACTTGCCGAATCTGCATTTACAGTGCAGTGTCTCTATTGTAGTTTGGTAACAAAACTCATTTTCCTTTGATTTTTGCTGTTCATTTGTTCAGTTTGTTCATTCCACATATACAATGTTCACTATGATGTAATTATTGGTTTCCATGGAGTGATTACTCTATATATGCCTGGGTAAATGCTTGCACTGTAGAAAACAAGAACAGATACATCGTATTCTTGAAGAAATGTTAGCTTCAACATCAAACAGATAACTCTGAATTCAGACGTTGAAGTCATTGGATAATTTCAACCTTTTGTTACAGACTTGCCTCACTGCCCAGCTTGAAAGAGCTGAACCTCTCTCACAGTAAAATGGGTTTTTCTAGTCCTGTTGTAATTGAAAATATGGATTCCTTGAAGAAACTTAACATGGAGTCTTGCAAGTTTGATCACTCCCAACTCAGGTAAGACTAAAACAGTACAAAAAAACTTAGGCGATACCTTCCTTTGTTTATGAACTTTACTATAGGAGATTCTTCTCTCAACTTCTTGGTACAGTTCTGAATGTTTAAACTCATGACCTTCCAAGAAGAAATAAGGTTTATGGTTAAATAATTAGCCTGTACAGAGTTTTAAATGACTCTATCATAGTAAGGGACTTGCTCCTGCAAAACAAACTTCTTTGAGGACATTTGTGATGTACTTTTTAAAAAAACAGTTTATCAGTTTGTAAGTTTGTGTTGCAACAACTATCTTACTATTGAAATTAGTAGTTACTATAAACTCTCCACTAATGGTTCGTGGCTAAAATCTGTTCTTAGTACGCGTGTGCAAAATTGGTATGTTGCTGAAAGTTTCTCTTCATCTATGCAAAAAGTACATACCTTCAATGGCTACGCAAGAAAGCTTTCTTTGACCAAAAAGATTATTTGAATGCTAATGTCAATTAGTTTAGCAGTGCAAAAAATAATATCAGAAGATATAGACTTCGTTCAAACAAAAGCAGCAACCATAATGCAATTGGCCAAGTGATTGATATAAAATTTTGATTCAAAAAATGATAATTTTTTTCTTCATGTGTCATGAATATTGTTTTTCATATTATTTGTTTTTTAATATATTTTTGGGTAACAGGTTAGGTTATTCTTTAGTTATAGCTCATAAGTTTCACTCCTAAATAAACTTATATATATATAGCTCATTTCCTATTGCACAAATAAATCAGTTTTGGCTTCATACTGTAGCTAATATATCAATGGCGGCAATGATATTTTACATAATGGTATTGAATAAAGGTATAAACCAATAATCGGTCTACAAATTTAGAATGATGAACCATTTTTCCAGTTGGTTTGTTTGTTGCTAAAACAGTTTATTTAGAATTACCACTGGCTTTCACAAACCTGACACTAGAAGATTTAAGGCCATGTCGGGGTTTTTGCAACCATTAAACCTGCTTCATCTGCTGTGAATCAGGAACGCTAGCAAGTTGACAAGAAGATTTTGCAATAATGCCACTCTTTTCGCAAATAGTTTTTTCACGGACCGGACAAAGACTTGCTGGCATTTTCCAGACCGTAACCGGATGAAGTGTGTGTCAGCCTAAACCGCGTCGGTCAGCACTGGGGTCAGCTTTAGTAGTAACTATGTAATCTAACTTATATTTAGACTAGCTATTACACTACCTCGCGATGCTCAAGTAATAAACAAATCTATGCACAGAAAATTGATTGGTATTTAACATATAACGATCTTTGTCATTCTAACTTTAAAATCCATATCATGAGAAAATTGTTATGTGTAGTTTAAATACTTTAAGAGCAAAAAAACCACTGTAAAAGGTTTTCCAACTTTGTCAAGAAACTGCATCTTTTAATCTTCATATCACAAGGAAAATGTTTTGTGCAGGTCAAATAAATTAAAATAATAAGAATACTCTAAAAGGGTTTAGATGTAAATGTGCAATAATTAGCAATTAATAGCAAAATTAAGTCTGTTTTGCCACGATTACTAAAAAGAAAATTCGGTAATTACATGTATACAATTAATACAAACTGATAAAAAATAAATAAAAATCCTGTATATGTTGAATTAATAATAAAAACTCTTGCATAGAAGTGTGTGTGTATAAAAAGGTTACTGTTCTACCAGAAGCTATTTATCAAAACTTTGAATACAATGATACTGGTACCTCTCGATACCCGTACAAATGTAACCATGATATTTCGTACTGTCTTTGTCTGACCGAATGGAAAGAGAATGTCGAGGCTCTTCTTATAGAGATAATATAATCGTAATGTAATTGCCGTTGTGAGACAAATTAATTTTAACCACAGATATAGTAAGTGAACCTTATCACAAATATTACTTAGTAAAGGCGTTGTAACGTGTGGGCGCAAGGCTAACATAACTAGTGTGTGCATATGGTATACGATAACGTCATTGATCAATATGCCATTGCAGATCATTAGTAGAGCTACTGGATAAAAAACTTGTGGATGCATTCATCGTTAGTTCAAATTCATCGAAAGTCGAAATTTTAATTTTAAGATTTTGATACATTGAGTTAAAGTAGAAGTTAAAATCATAAGATAATTTTGAACATTTTTACAGACTTGCTTCACTGCCAAGCTTAAAAGAGCTGAACCTCTCTCACAGCATTTCGGATTCTGCTGGTGCTGTTGTCTTCAAAAATCTGGGTTCACTGGTGAAACTTGACATGGGCTATTGCCACCTCTCCAAATCGCCACTCAGGTAAGTGTAAAAGAGTTTCCCAAAGAAACACTGGCAAGAATTATTGTGTTTATGAACATTAATTACTGTGTGACTATGATATGTGATATGGATTAAGTTCAAACAAAATCAACCAAAAAATGGTTGGTTCCAAAATAGTTAATTTCTGTTCCTTAATGCGTTATAAGTATTGTTTTATGCCATTTCTATTTCATTATATATTTTGATTACCTGTTAGGTTATTGTTATTTTATAGCTTATGAAATGCGCTCATAAATTAACTCACAGAAAACCTCTAATTGAACGCCATGACTTTATTTTTTTCAATCCTTTCTTTATAGTGTTAAAATGTTAGGGGTTATTTAGGTGCTATGAGCCCATTAACACTTTTTATAAGCCTTTTCAGGATAGGAAGAACTAAAATTAGATAGATGGTACTAATAAAAGTTAATAAGAAACTACATGTTATCTAAAAGCTCATATATAGTTAATATGAGATGGAATCAACACAATGCCCTACCCATCTAGATCTACCATTGAAAAAAAATGTTTGTTTCTGTAATGAAATGGAGTTACTTGCCGGTTGATTGACAATATTCCTCTCCAGATGTTGAAATACCATAAAACCTTTATTTAAATGCCATATTTATCTGAACGCCGCCTTTATTTTACTGCCACCTCTAATAGAAAGCTACTGAGAAAGGCAAAAATTACGGTTTCATTCTTAAATCAAATGACACTACCAATTTATTTCTTTGATCTTCATGAACAATAATAGAGAGTGGTCATTTGAAAAGATACCCAAAGAGTACTAGAAATGGCAACTAGTGGTAAAATGATTACAATGTCATTTTCAATAGAAATGATGGTATTATAATTTAATGTTTACCAATCCCAATTATTTCTTTTGTGGCTGATGTGGTGGCTACTACAGCTTTTATGACCGCATACCTGATTATACTCAGTATCACAATAGTCAAAACTTGAACCTTGTTTGATCTCACCAATGTCTAAGTTCTATCTATTTTTGAAAATTTGTTCATTATGTAGAATCAGACTAAAAAACTTTAAAGCGTTTGATGATCAGAGTATGACATTTAATAGCAGTCTTTAGTACTGTGTGCAGAAGGCCATTTTCCAACTTGAAAGCGTTACGCCTTTTCTTTGAAACTTTGAAAGCGACCCAATCAAGACAATTGTCAACAGTATCTTACCAGTTTTACTCAAAGCAAGTCCTTGTTAAACTCGGTGTAATACTTCAACTTGGTTAAAAATATTGAATAAAAACACAGTAGTAGAGGACATTAATGTCTCTCCGCATGAATGAAACTACAAAATATAGGCAAAAATAGCATTGCTTTGCTCAAAGAGGCTAGAAATTTTCCTCAAACTTCGATGAGCCAGTCAATATATACAGCGTGACCCCCTATTTGAAAGTCATCTCTAATAAAACTTCACTTTAGGGAAAGGTTAAAAATACAGAACCTAGGTGTTCAAGTTACTGTTTTACGGTAATTTCAAACAGTAATACTTACGTTTATTCGACAAGCAATATTTCATTAAGTTAACAATAGAGACTATAAACACAGCTAAATTTGGCCCAATAGCTCACATTAATTTTAACTCAGACGATGGATGTTACATTAGTTTTATGTATTGTGGAGGATTTTACCGTGCCACTTTCATGGGTATCCACAAGCTGAGTAAGTCACGAACACCGACTTGTTATCTGAGCATTCAACATATATTTATCTGATAAACACATCTGCATTAGTCTAACAATAGTGCAGTTTGCATACATAAATAATAAACAGTATTTGGATACATTGTCTATCGTGTGCAGGGAACTGCGCTGCTCTGCCTGCCTTTCCTACGCGTTCTTCCTTTTATGTTCTTCTCCTCCCGTTGGCTCCACCCACTTGCGGTTTCTATTCTGGCCATAACGTTTACTGCTACGTGACCTGCGTCACCTCTGTCCTTTATTGCCAGCCGAGCCTCCGAGTGAAAGAGGGAGGCTTGGGTGGCCTGCCAATCAATCTTACGCTGGCACCGGCTCTGTTCTCGATGCTCTACCCTCACACTCTCCCCCAATACTGGCAACGGGGCCATCCGACTGACACCGGAAGAAGAGAACATCTGTGCCCAGAACCAGTGCTGTCAAGCCACTTCTTCCCACTGTGAGGTAGTGTCCTGCAGGAACAGGGCAACCTGGTCTCGAAGTTGGGCACCCCAAAGAAGCCTTCAAGCTAGGAGGCCCATCTGATGCCACCAGTGACCATCCTGTACTAACTGGTCGCAGTGGGCCGCCCAAAGCGGCCTGAGCTCTTCTTCCTCAAATTGCTCTCCAGATAGGCTCTAGAGTTGGTGTGACCTAGTGGGTAAGGTAAGCACAGGCTGAGAGGTCTCATTTTCCTTATAGTGACGGGGAGGCCGTCGGCCTGTGGTTCCAACCATCTCTTCTCTAGCTGCGGCCCGCTTTGCCGCGGCTTCTCCCGTCGTGGCCCCTCCAGGGGTGGTCGTTTTCTGCCTTAACGGCCGAGGCCCTGGTTGGCCTCTCGGTTAGTGTGAGGGTGGGCCAACACTCTCGCATGGGCATGTCAGCCGGCCATCCCCGAAGGCGCAATAAGGACCACCACCATGGTCTGTCCACCAGGTAGATGATACCCTTGCATTCACCGCCTCCGCAGTTCCTCCTGTGCGACATAAACTGGTCGCGTGACACATGCGGATGTAGACAGGGGCACACGTAAACAGCGAAATGCTGCATGACATGCTGACAGATCATTCGTTTGCTTGTCTTGACCTGGCAGAGGTCGCAAGTCCAAGTGTCGAGATGGCTCCTCGTATCCTCTCCCAAGTGGTCCCGTCCACGAAGCGCTCGGTCCTTATGATCGGCTTTCTGCTGGGCTTGGGAAATTTTAGGGACTGATTGGACTCGGTCTCTAAATTGTAAGAGACCCAAGCCGTCTCAGCGGTCTCAGCCATCTTGGCCACCTCAATCTCGGCCTCCCAATTCAGGCTCTCGTGTATTTCGAGTACTTCCTTGGCAGTCGATGCTGTCAAGTCGGCTGGAGCCGAGTTGCCGGTGTCCTCTCTGCTGTCAGAGATAGAAATTTAGCCAACTATTCCTGCTGGTCGACACTGGCCGATGACCAACAGAGTGTCCACCAGGTTTGCTGACTCCACCATAATTTCTGAGCTCATTCCGCAACACAGTTGCAGCAATTTAATGCCATCAGTTTCATGATATGACAATTTGTACACACTCTTTTCCAGCGTTAGATTTTACAAAATGAGTAATCCTGTGCTGTAAAAGAATTAATTTGGTAGCGAAAAAGTTTGGGAAATCATTAGAAGCCTCTACTTTTGAGCCAATTCTTACACTCTATGCTAAAAATCACTGTTAATATTCAACACGTGCAATTTTTAACGGGCTAAAGTTTTTCAGTGTAGATGGAAAAAGCTGCAAAAAATGAACAACAGAAAACCAACAAAACATAATTATTCAGCTCCAATTATACATAGTTTTTTGTGAAATTAAGTCTCACCTCATGTTTTTGTCGCAAGTTCTGACTCCTGCTAAATTTTCATTAACACAATTATGTTTATGATGTAATTTGTAATGGAAACTCATTTTTCTTTGGTTTTTCTGCTTCGTTTATTCAGTTTTGTCAACCCTGATTTGAAAACCATCAATATGATGTGATTATTGGTTTTCAATGAATGATTATTTATGGTGTGCATGGTTAGACTGTTGAACAGTAGACCCAAAAAAGAAAAAGGTAATCTTGCAGAAATATCCTTCTTTTAGAAATTTTTGCTTCAATGTGCGACAAGAAGTCTGAAGGCTAGACTTGAAACCGTCGTAATAATTTTTAACTTTTTTTACAGCCTTGCTTCACTTCCCAGCTTGAAAGAGCTGAACCTCTCATGCAGTAAAATAGATTCTGCTGGTCCTGTTGTCATCAACAATCTGGATTCACTAGTGAAATTTGACATGAGCTCCTGCAACCTTTCCAAATCGCCACTCAGGTATATGTAGGTGTAAAACAATATCACAATAAAAGTTTTTGCAAAAGATTGTCCTGTTTAAAAACATTGCTGACTGAGTTTCTGAGTTTAAGATCGTTGCACGATACTGAAAGTTTAAATTCAAGAACTGTAAATAGGAAATTAAGCTGCAGTATAAATAATTAGCCTGTCCTGAACTGTAACGCACTATATCATAGTAAAAAACTTGTCACAGCATTACAAACCTATCTCAGCCTGTGCCGATTTGCTCTGTGATAGATATTTTTAAAAATAATTTTATTGGTGTGTAAAGTAAAGAAAACAAACAAATTACCAACGTCAGTAATTAAAATAGATTATATACTAGTGTTTTAAGGTAAAAAATTGGCCATCAGCACGCATCTGCAAGCTGTAAATGTTGCTAAAAGTTACTCTTTATTTACACGAAAATTATGTATTCCCAATGACAATGCATCAAAGTTTTGCTAGCCTTAAAAACTGTTTGGATACTAAAATCAACTAGTTCAGCAGCACCAAATATACATGTAAATTGAAATCAGAAGATATCAATTGAGTTCAAACAAAATCAACAATTGTAATGCATATATCTAAGCAATTGGCAAAATATTTTTGATCAAAAAAAGTTAATCGCGGTTTCTTCCTGTGTTATAAGTATTGTTTTTATGCAATATTTTTTTCATTATATATTTAGACAACATGTTAGGTTATTATTATTTTATAAGTTACAAAATGCACTTATAATTTGTCTTGCCTCAAAACCTCCAAGTGAACGCCATGGCGTTCTCTTGTTCATCTCTTTCTCCATGGTGTTAAAAGTTTGAGAGTTATATAAGAGCGAAGAATCCATTGACTACTTTTTATAGGCTTTTTAAGCATAGGAAAAACTGAAATTAGATGGCTTGTTTTAATAAAAGTAAATAAGAAACTATAATATTCTAAAAGTGCATGTTAATATAAGATGGAATCAAAACAATGTTCTACCTGTCTAGATCTACAACTGAAGAAAGTTGTTTGTTTATGTAATAATATGGAGTAACTGGCAGATTGATGGAGAATATTTCACACCAGTTTTTTAATTACCGTAAAACCTCTATTTGAATGCCATTTTTATCTGAACGCCGCCTTTATCTTAATACTTCCTCTAATAGAACACCACGGAAAAGGGTGGAATCAGCTGTTCCATCCTTGAATCGAATGACACTATTTGGCTTCTCTGATCTTTATGAACCACAATAGAAAGTGGTCAATAAAAAAGAGTCCAGAGGTTAGTAATAGATATGAAAAATTGTGTTATATTGGTTACATTGTTATTTTCAATAATAAAAATAGTACTATAAATGTTTATCGATACCGATTAATTATTTTCTGTTGGATTTGGTTGCTATTATAGCTTTCATGGCCGGTTATTTAAGAATTTTTATTGTCACAATATTCAAAACTTGACCCTGGTTCAAAGTCGCTAAAGTCTAAATCTGATCAATTTTCTTCAGTTCGGTTCATATTGTATATTTCAATCAAAATAAAAAACTGTAAAGCGTCAGATGAACAATGTATGTTATGTGATGACTGCCATTAGTATAGTGTAAGAAAGGCGGCTTTGTACCTTAAAAGCATTAAGTCTTTTCTTTGAAACTTTAAAAGCAACAACATCAACATAATTAATAACTATATCCTGCAGTGTTTTACTCAAAGCAGTTCCTTGTATAACTCAATCTGATACTTTGACTTGAATGAAAATAAAAGAGAGAAAATGCTTAGGTAGACAGCATTAATGTTGCTCCGCATGAAAAAAAGTACAAAATATACGCAAGAATAAAATTGCTTTGCCTACAAAGGGTAATTTTTTTGTTCTCAAATTTCTGACGAGCTATTTGATATATACATGTAGAATGCGACCCACTATTTGAATGTCACTTCTATTAAAACTTTACTTTTGGGAAGGGTTGAAAAATATAGAACATATATTATATGTGTTAAAGTTATGGTTGTATAGTAACTTGAAGCAGTAATACATTCATTTATCCAACAAGCAATATTTCACTAAGTTAGTGATAGCGACTATATACACAGCTAAACCTAGCCCTACAGCTAACCTTAAATTTAACTCAGGTGATGTATGTTCTTTTAGTTTTACACATCACATATCTCCGAATTTGACAGTGTACTTGTTCAATTTGACAAGCAGAGTTTTACTAAGAAGGTAATAAAAAACATGAATTCAGCTATCTCAAAAATACATCACTCAAAGCTTATTAAGTTTTATGCTTTATGTGGAAAATGAATAAGTTAGCTCTTTTGCTACCACAAGCCGTATAGCATGGGTTGGCAAAGCGTTTGTGCGTAAAAAGCGGCAAAGTGTGATTCTAGTAGGCTTCGCAATTGTAGGCTTCCTACAATTAAAATAATCTGTTAACGTTTAGCAATACAAAAAATGTCTACAGCCAACTTTGATTTTTTTATTTAGTTTACGTCATTTTATCACATTATCTTATTAGCAATGACTAATCATGCCACATGCATTAAAAGCTGAGGATGTTTCACTATCGCTAGATCGGTGAAGTTTGAGTAATGTCTATTGATTTTTTTTACCATTAGAGAGTGATTATTTTGTTTTTAGCTGTAATAGTTTTGATAAATCATTTGTTTCGGACTCGCTAACAGTTGTAGCAAAATTACCAAAGAACTCTCAAAGCTCACTTTGTGTCATAGTTGTGGCATCTCCATGGCATTATCTGGCTTTGTGATTTGGCAAACTATACATTGTTTTTTAAATATAAGATTTTAAAAAGTATGCAAATTATGTCCTGCCAAAAAATTATTTGATTGCGAAAAAGTTGGGGTAATTGTTAAAAACCTGTATTTTAGACTAGCTTGACATAATTAAGTGAGCAACATATAAAACATCAATTGAAAGTTGAATTGAAAGTTGAGTTGATTTGAAATGCCAACTTGACATTGAAAGTCGGCAACATATTAAGTGAAGCAATAGGACATACTTGACACCCTGCTGAAATTAATTTTCAATATGGGATGAAGTTCACTAAAACTTTGTAGTTTTTTATGTGGGGTAGAGGGAAAAAAACAGAAAAAAATAATAAAGTTTTCCAGATATATTTCATAGCTATAAAAACCTTTTCATGGCGGTGAAACTGTGAAAAGCCAACCACCTTTGCATTGATTCTTTATTTAACAATAAATATTTAACAAAATCTAATTAATAAGTTTCGATAATACGTAGTCTTTGTAAAGTTAATTTTTACCTCATCTTCTTGACAGTTTGTTCCCCCTGCCAAATAGCACTCACGGTACAGTATCTCTAATGTAATTTAGCAACAAAACTCATTTTTCGCTAATCTTTGTTGTTCAACTAATCAGTTTTTCAACTCTGGGTTTACAATGCTCAACATGATGTGATTGTTCGTTTCCATTGAGTGACTACACCATATACGCCTGGTTGATTGGTTGACTTGCAGAACCAAAGAACAGAGCACAGTGTATTTTCATAAAGGTTTTTGCTTCAACCTGGAACAAATAACTCTGAATGCACAAGTTGAAATCATTGGATAATCTTGAACCTCTTGTTACAGACTTGCTTCACTGCCCAGCTTGACAGAGCTGAACCTATCTGACAGTAAAATGGATTTTGCTAGTCCTGTTGTCATCGAAAATCTGGATTCTCTAGAGAAACTTGACATGCGCAATTTCAACTTTTTCAAATCGCCACTCAGGTAGGTGTGAAATAATACCAAACAAAAAACCTTTACAATACTTTTGTGTGTTTATGAACATTACCGTCTGAGTTACTGCTTTTAACCTCTCTGTACGGTTTTGAATGTTTAAATTCAATAATTGTAAATAGGAATTTAGGTTGCTTTATTGATAAATTACCTGGTACCACACTGTAACTGAGTTTATCATAGGAAAAGATTTGTTATAGCATAACAAATCTGAGCTGCGACTGGTTTATTCTCATTCCAATGTGATTGTGTGTGGGTTCACTCCGTGATAGAAATTTTTTTAAATCAGTTTATTGGTTTGGAATTTTGTGTTACACAAACTAATTATTGGCATTAGTAGTTACAATAAACTCGTCAATTATTTTTTAGGCTAAAATCTGTGCCTAGCGTGAATGTGGCCAAAAGTTTCTCTTCATCTACGCAAAGATTATATATTCTCAATGACTACACATAAAAGCTTTGCTCGACTAAAAAAATTGTTTGAATGCTAACATCAACAAGTTTAGCAATGCGAAAAATTTTTGGTGCCGGAAAATATGGATTTTTTTCAAACAAAACCAACAATCAGAGTGCACCTGGCCAAGTAAACGATGGAATATGTTGATTCAAAAATCATTAATTTTTTGTTCATGTGTTATGAGTATTGTTTTTATGTTATTTGTTGTTTAATATATGTTTGGGTCAAAGGTTGAGCTATTTTTATTGTACAACTTATAAATTGAAATTATAAGTTAATTTACATAGAAACCTTTGTATTTCACAAAAAACCAGTTTTGGCTACAAAATGTTGCAAACATATCAATAGGTGCAATGAGATTTTACGCAATAATATTAAATATAGTTATAAAGTACAATTACACCTATCGATTTGGAATGATGAACCATTTTTGCAGTTTGGTTGATTCCCCCAGTAAAAATTTTCTTGATGTGCCACTGGCTTTTAATAACTTGACACAAAATTCTATAAGGCCATGACGTTCTTTTTGCAACCACTGAACGGGCTCAATCAGCACTGCAGCAGGAATGCTAGCTAGTTTATGATATGATTTTGCAACATTGCCACATTCTTAGCATAATTTTTTTTTGAACCGGACAGAGATTTGCTGGAGTTCTCCAGACCATATCTGGAAAATTTTGTGTCAGCCTGAATTGCGTCGGTCAGTGGAGGGTTTGTATGGGCAGTAAATATATATTATAGTTAGTTTTGGACGATAGTACAAAGCCATCTGCTCTTGACCAGTTTGCCAAAAATGTATTGTCCAAAATGAATAAGTTAGTGCTAATAGTACCAGCAAAACAGCAAAATGTAGCAGGTGAATTGTTGTTACAAGTTATTTATTGCAAAACAATGATAGCAAATTCAATAAAAAACAGTAAAACAAAAAAGCTAAATTATTGCTTGTTTTGCTTTAACAAAATTAGATTAGGTTTCCCAACATCTGCCTGGCCAGGCATTTTCTTCCTGCATAGCTAACCTTTGCACTTCAGGGTAATGCTTATAAATTTACAGTTAAAATATATATTAATTTACTTTTGTTACTTTAATAATTAACATTTTGTCTTTGAATGATTATCGGAATTTTGTGATTTTTTGTGTGAGTTTTTTCATAAACTCTTTTCATGAGCTTCAAACCTCAAATTCTTAGATCTTTGATTATGAAACTAGACTGTTGAATTATTCGCAAAAAATACATGTACTGCCATTAGGTTGAAAAAGTCATCATTTGCATCGGGTCTCATGTGATTTATGCTAAATCTAAGGTTATTTTGAAATTATATTTTTATCATATTTTAGACTCTGTTTAACCGATGCTTGGCATATACTAGTTTTATCTGTGTTTAAAAACCAACATATACTTGTAGTAAATAGAACTGGAACAAAACTGGTTTACTAAACAATAGTTCTGGTCCTAAAGAAATACATTTCTGGCAACTTTTTTCCATCAATTTCTTTGGAGATTAAGTGGTATATGATAGATAGTAAGCTTTACTGGTGATTTTTAAAAATATCAGTAAATCACTTCAAAGCTCTACGGAGGTGATAGAAAATAGTTCACTGTGATTTTTAATCAAGTTTCTGACTGCTGCTCAAAGTTCAAAAACTGTGGCATTGAACCCGCGTTTCCGATTTAATTCATATTATGTATCATATATCTTATAGGTTGATAATTTAATTGTCCAATTTGACAAGCAAAGTTTCACTAGACAAGTCATAAAAAACATAAACTCAGCTCTCCAAAACTTACGCCACTCACAGTCTATGAAGCTTGATGTTTTATACGTGAAGAAAACATATAATTCAGCTCTTCAAACAATTCGACAAAGTTTAAGGGTTTGACGTGTACACATGTGCAACATGGTGTGACCAACTTGGCGTGTTGATCGGTCTTACGCATAAAATGTTACACACGTGCATGTGTAAGACCAACCAAAAGGGTTGGTCTATAAACTTGGGGTTCATATACAAATGTACACTTTAATAAAAGTTGTTAGTTGCTAATTTATCAAAATCCACTTACAAAGCCAATTTTTCATCAGTGCGCCATCCACAATAACTCTACTGTTTTTGAAAAAAATATGAATTTTCATTGGTGAACTAATCACTGTGGTGGAATTAGAGCTGCTTTTGGCCAGAAATAGTCTTTTAAACATATTTTTGCATTGTATCGCCAGAAGGTTTTTCTTTGTTATGAATAATAAAATGATCAGGTCAATTTTGGGAATCTTATTCGTTTATGTTTTTTACCTGTTTTCTTGTAGACCACATTGTTTTAAAAATTGATGTTTGTGTGGTTTGTAAAACTTTTGAGTTTATTGTACATAGTCATCAGAGGTTATTATTTACGTTGCAAAATAATTCTCAATTTACAAGGTAAACTTTGCATATGCCACAGTCACTAGTCCGTGTTTAATAGCTGTGAACTACTCACTGCTATGTGATCAAAAAAATTTAAGGTAGCCAATGCTTTGCTGAAATTGTTTTGAATTTTAAAACAAGCATGTTTATGTTGGTTACGTGAACTGAGCTAAATTTGTACATGGATGGCAGTGAGAGGGCCAAACACAGAAAAAACAAAAATATTACACGAGTCTATCGAATACAATCCGACATGACTAAACTGAGAAGCTGGTTGATCATTCTTAAGTTGCAGGCATATTTTAACTTAATAATTATACCTAATAATAGTGCGTGAAAGTTCATTGCTCCCATGGATATGTTCGCAAAAGTTTTGAGCCATAACCGACTTTTCTGTGCAATTGAACATGATTTATATATATATATATATATATAAATTGTTTCCTCACCCCGGATACCCCGTATGGGTGGTAAATTCTGCTCTAATTCGGGTCTCCTACCAGAGACCTGGGAGTTTGAGCACTCGCCTCAAGATCTTTGCTGTTCCCAATAGCGCACTTTTCTGTAACTCACCTGAGTTGTTTGTTGTTGGTATTTGGGCAAGCCACATTTTATGCGCCGGTGTTATTGCGCCCAGTGCCCCAATGACTACTGGAATTACAGTTGTTCTTACATTCCAGCATTTTTTAATCTCTTCTCCAAGAGGGAGATATTTCTCTACCTTTTCTTTTTCTTTGCTGGCTATATTGTAGTCATTGGGTACTGCTATATCTATTATAGAAGCCCTCTTGTTCTCCTTGTCTACCACCACTATATCTGGTTGGTTTGCTAGGACATGCTTGTCAGTTTGGATGTAGAAGTCCCAGAGGATCTTAGCGCGGTCATTTTCATTGACCTTACCAGGAGCTTCCCAGCAGTGTTGTGGTTTATTAAGGCCATACTCATCACATAGACTTCTATACACAACACCTGCAACATGATTATGCCGCTCAGTGTATGCGTTTCCTGCTAGCTGCTTGCATCCATTGATGATGTGTTGGATGGTCTCAGGTGCATCTTTGCACAGTCGGCATCTATATATATATATATATATATATATTTATATATATATATATATATATATATATATGTATATATATATTGTTTTATCTTGCACTACAATTTTATTTTTTTCTCAATAGTAAAATATGAATGAAAACTTGTCAGAATATTTAGATCCGCTGAACTTAGTTTGAAAACAACACAACATAATATTTCATTATTTCCTACATTGTTGAAGTACAATAACATAATATAACGACAATTGATGGATATGCTTACATCATTATTGACTCATAGAATTCAATCAACTCAGCAACTTCTCTTTGCATTGCTAAAATGTAAAATAATTTATATTTTTCTAAAAACTACATTTTTGTTACACTTCTGTATCATGAACTAAACTGCACAATAAGTTTACCAGACATGTACAATTTTTCATAACATTAGGCTTATTATTAAGTTAGTGAAGCCAGTTTTACTCATTGTCTGAGCTGCAATTTAGCGGTAATTACAAACAAGTATTTTTCTTGAACTTGATAGTGTCCCATATCTATTCAGCAAAAACAAACACCTGTGCATAATGTGTGCTTATGATTTTTTAACTAAAATTGGTACAAATAACTTTTCAGTTTTTCTTTCACTTGGTCTCGTTTTATTTACACTGTACGCCATTGAGAAAAAAGGATGTATTTCAGTTTACATTACAGAATCCGTAATGTAAACTGAAATAAAGATTCTGTAATAAGTACTTACATACATGTATCTATTACAGAATATGTAATAAATATGTAAGTATTAGGAACCATGAACAGTTGCACATGTCTCCATAATCTTAATTTCTTCTGATAATTTATCTGATAGGCTAATCTTTCATTTTTAATTGTCAATAAATCCATCAAATTTTTTTGGACTTTCCAGCTTCCTAACACCAAACTCTCAACTTCCTTTACGTCTAATAATAAAAAAGTTCTAATTTTTAATACTGTTATTGTTTGCATGAAGTGTTGGTCACGGTAGTGACATATATGTTACATGTACTATGATGATATCTTGTGACAGGGACATTCATTTATTGAGCAGCGCATATTTCACATATTACAAAACAAGATTCACGAGGAAGCCGGATGCGTCATAAAAAATATCTGAGTTTGTCATTTTTTAGTAAATAGTTTTTGATATAAATTTCTCTGATTTTATTGTATAGCAATATTGTGGAAACTTAGGACTGTTTGTTAATTACTTCCATCATGCGGTACAGCTTTGCAATTTTTAAATAATAAAATTGAAGCTTTCATCTTTCATTCATGGCTAGGTAAAGAACATTTCTTAATAATGCTCTGCAGCTTTATATTTGCCAAATAATTATGTAAAAACTAAAGTCTTTCACTTTTGTTTAGGTTTGATGATGCATACAACTCATTTAGGATGAAACATCATTTTTAAAAATTTGCTAAAATTTGGCACTATTAAACTTTGGACATTAAAATTGTCAATGCAATCCTTTAATTTTAATAAATGAGTATTATCAGGTTTCAGAACTTCACTGGGTCTTTTCTAAACTCTGATTTCCTACTACATGATATTTCATCAGTATTTGGTTGTGAGGACACAATTCCTAATGAAATAGCACAAAAGTCCAATAAACGATTGGATGTTACTGTTTTCAAGTTAAGGTATTTTTTGAGTTTTGGATAAAATTATACTTGTATATGGGATGCAATGTAATGCCTTGGTAATGAGAGGTAAGAAAATATCTTTTTATAGCAGCTGTATTAATAAATAGCTTGTGACTGTGAAATCTTTTTTTAATCAGATGTTTTGCCGGTTCTTTTATCTATAAAATTTCATATTTAAAAATATGTTTGGAGCCTGAACCATAAGTTTTTATTTGTTTGAATTATTTTTTGATTATTTTTCAGTAAAACCTGCTGTTTGATGTCTCAAATCACAAGCATTATATTTTAATATTAAAAAATAATTAATTGGCTCGTGTAAACTTAACTGAAACAGATGCAGAAATTCTTAACATTTAGCACAAAACATAAAGGACATTTCACATACTAATTTCTCTTTAAAGTAAGTAGAGTTATTGTTACAACTAATGAAAAAATTCATGATTTAGTCATGGATTAACTTTCTATAATAATTTACAATATTTACTAACTTTTGATGCATTATTGAGATAGTAAAACAGTTTTGTTTCAGCTTTCATTAGCAGTTTCTATGTTTTTTATAAATCAACAGACTTCATATCCCGTTGAGAAACATTAAAGTGCTTCTTCTAGTTGGTGAAATTGAGTAATTGTGTAATTCTCCGCTTAAGCTCAGCTCATATTTCCTTTTAATTAGGATGAGAAAATTGCAGTAGAAGTTTTTTGTATTTTAACTGATGCTTAAATTAAGAAAGGTTTAAGATATTTTAGAAAGGTTTAAAATGAATATAAACTAATCAGACCGCTCACAGCTGCTGACATTCAGTGTCAGAAAAACATAACAACATGATATTTCATGTTTTAACCAAGATAATCATGACTTCCTGACAATTTTAGAAATTTCTAAAAGGTCAGTATCTAGTTCAACAGATTCACTTTTATTATTTGTGAACCAAAGGTAAATGGTAGATATAACCATATTTGGTAAATATTTCTTATTATGTTACAGATTAGATTCAGTGACCAATAGATGAGAGTTGAACATCAGTTGCAATAAATTATATTCTTTCCCATTTCACACACTGACAAATTGATGTTGCCTTAAATTATAAACAAACATAGAATACTGCCTTTTTATCTAATAATGCCATCAATACTGTGGTTATTTACGGCTGTTTGTTACGGATTTGATTATTACAGCTATTATAAATTCTGATGCCTGTTGGTTTCAGCTTTGATTTACTGACCAAGCTAAAAGAACTGGATAACAGCTCGAATAAACTGGATTCTGATTCGCTTGTCGATATGGAAAAGTTGGTGTTGTTAGAGAAGCTCAACCTGTGTTCTTGTGACTTGAAGGAACGTCCATTTAGGTCAGTATCTATACACACTACATTCAACCAACTGGCAAGGTTCCGCTTTAATTTTTTGATACAAAGTTTAATCGACATAAAATGCACATAGTAGGCAACAGAAGCTAACTCTTTGTGTGCTATTTTCTCGTTACCCTAACAATAGTAGTACAAATACAGGTCATTATATGGTTGTCTCTAATTATAATTTCTGATTCTCTGGAATCATAATTATATATATATATATAGTACTTTATTGGCAATAATTTTATTTCACAGATAGAAATGTTTTTCAAATTAGGCCAAACAACAATAATAAAACAAAAAAAGGGAAAAAATCAACAGCTAGCCATTAAAATTGAATAAATAGTATGACAAATAGTGTTTAAAATGCCTTACTCTGCTAAGAGAACAGATATTTGGTGAAAGATTGTTAAAGCAGCTGGCAATGACATTTTCAAAATGATTGTTAGTGATTGTATGCAATTTGCTCATATCACGTAAGTTGAAATGAGTTAAGAACCTGTAATTGTCGTGTAAAAAATGAGGACACAAACCATGAAAAATCTTGAAACATTGAATTGAAGTAAAACAAATATTTAGCATAAGCAGAGTAAGAAGACGCAGAGATTTGAAAAGATCATTTGTTGGAATAATATATGTAGGCGTATGATGTAAATTTGCAATGAGTCGAAATGCTCCTTTTTGCAACAAAAATAAATCCTTAGTGACATATCTTGGAGCTAGATGATAATAAATGTGGATACCATAAATAATATGGCAAAATATAAACTGATAATGTTTATGTTAATAATTAATAATTTTAATAATTTTAATAGTTAACAGTTTTATTAGTTTAATAATTAATGTTTATTGTAAATAAAGGTGAGTTTTTAGCGTTGATAATTGGTATTCCTGGGCCATTAGGCAGAAAACTAAATGAGTAATCATTAGAAACATTATTCTTAAAATCAGTAGCCAATTAAATTTACCAATAATTTAACGCTTATTATTAACTTTTTAACAAGCAACAGCTCTCTAAAACTCAACATTTTTTATTTTCAATCATTAAATGAAATTTACATAACTTGATTATAATCAGGAATGCATTGAAAGTCAACATAAACAATTAGTAAATGTTCAATGCTTTTCTAAACTTTGTTACACAAATATATTTATTGCTCACAAGTTATTTATCTTCTTCAAACAACCTTTTAAAACAAACTAGTTAATTTGAAGAAATTTAAACTTTTTGTGTCAGAACATGTCAGCGCGTGCCTTTAATGTGCATCCAGGTAAGCAAGCTTAATTAATTAAAGTTAACTATTTCAATAACAATTCTTTTGAAGTTTTTAATAATAATTTTGCAACTTAGTTTTTTACTTTCATTTAAATGTGATTATGCAAGCAACTCGAATTTACTGATAATCCTTTATTAAAAGTTTTACTACACTTTACTGATGTTATATGATATAATAATGGCATGCTTCTGTCATGTAGTGACAATGCTTGGTAGTGTTCTCTAGTAGAGAAACACACCGCCAGGACTAGTTTTTTTATAAGCTACATTGGGTGGTCCCAAAACTTATCAAGGGCTTCTTCTGAAACTGTCAGATTAACCTGAAGGGATACATTTTTGCAACACGTCCAGTCTGACAGAGCCAGGTAGCCATTTCACTTGTTCAATCTGCGAAGGACGGAGGTGGATCTTTAATGTGCCCACGTTGTCAGTGTAGTACACGGGGCCTCCAAGTTAAGGTCTAGATCCAAAAGACTCAGCAATTTCAGGGTTGAATGCTTGCTGAGAGCTTTTTGACAGATTGGCGTTAAGCAGGGCTCGAACCACCAACCCCATGGTTGATAGTCAAAGATGATACCACTAAGCCACCCTGACACTCTAAATATGATTGACAGCAAGATTATTCATAGATGCCTAACAACAACCTTAGCAAACGAGTGTTATCGAGGTTAAAGACTTGTTTTCTTTGATCTAAACATTTATTTTAGGCTACATGGCTATTTTATCAGTCACTGATTTTTAAAGTAGATTTTTAGAATAGAGGAATGACATATAATTCTTTTTTTTAAATGCTTTGCTAATGAATACAGATAATACATGATATAAAAATGAAATTCAGAACAGCCAGCAACCAAAATGTGTAACTGATTAGCATCACTTCTATCATACTGTTCTTAGATGTACAGTCTCGCATAAATTGTTATTTAGGCTTTTTTATTTATGGTGAAAATAAGTTGCTGTAGCTTTTTGTTGCAGACTCTCATCATTGGCCAAGCTGAGAGATTTAAATCTATCGCAGAATCCTTTAGATCCTGACACTTTTGATGAAATAGTCAAGCTTGAGTCAATAGAGTATCTTGACTTGTCTCGCTGCCAGCTGACTAAACTACCAAGCAAGTCAGTCTAAAAACCTTTTTCCTTGATATGGATATTTAGTGAAAAGCTTTTGGTTGCCCATTTATTGAAATCCACTTTTACGGCCAAATCTTTATCAGTTTTCCAACCACAATGATTCTTGTTTTTTTATGAAAAAAAACTATTTTTCATTGATGAACTAACCACTGTAGTAGACATTGGGCTGCTGTTGACCAGAAATAGTTTTGCAAACAAATTTTTGCTTGGTAGTTTCAGATGATTTTGTATTTTATTGAATGCCAATCACTTTAGAAATTTAAGTTTAAATCTAAGGTGGTCAAAGCTTTGTTGATGTAAAGTTCTTTTGATTTTGAAACAAGAATGTCTATGCTGGTAGAATGAGCTGCATTTTACTTTGCTAAGCCTAAATTTAACCGTCAAAGTTTTTGATTGCCAAAAATAATTGTGTTCTTAAGTTATTCAATTCTGTTTATGAAGCCGAATCTTTATCAAGTTGTTGTCTACAACAATATGTCTGTTACTCAAAAAACTCATTTTAATGAGAACCTGCTTTGTTGAATGGGTGACTGTTTGTGGCAAGAAACAGGTATGAACTTTTAAAAACTAATATCTGTGCCGTGTTTTTAGGGAGCTTTGTTTTCAATACAAATAACTTGATCGGAATAGTAAAATTTTAGCATAAAATAATACAATAATATTTTGCCTGGTGTAATTAACACTTGTGTTTATTTACAGTATATCAAAAAAGTGCCTTCTGTAACAGTAGGTAAATTGTGTTGTTAGACTGTATCATATTGCCTTGTCTATTCAAGTACCAGTATATAAAATACATTTAAATAAAAAAATAAAATTATTAATGCTTTTAGTTGTTAACAAACAGGTTTTAAAATAGACTTTTTTTAAACAGTCAATGTTTTAAAAACCTTTATTTAACCTGTATTTAAATCCAAATTTTATTTAAACACCACACCTAATGGAAAGCAACTATGGGAGAAGGGTGAAAAATACAGCACCACCATTCAGTCAAACAACACCACTGATCTGCCACCACTTTGACATTCATAATGTTTGGTTTATATGAATATTTACCATCAATATTTACAAATTTTTGCCTTGTAATTTCAGATAATTTTGTATTTTAATGAATGCCAATCACTTTATAAATTTAAGTATTAAATACAAGGTGGTCAAAGCTTTGTTGATGTAGTGTTTTATTGATTTTGAAACTAGAATGTCTATGCTGGTAGAATGAGCTGCATTTTACTTTGCTAAACCTACATGTAATCATCAAAGTTTTTATTGCCAAAAATAATTGGGTTCCTAAGTTATTCAATTATGTTTATGAAGCCAAATTTTTATCAAGTTGTCGTCTACAACAATAATTCTTTTACTCAAACAAATCATTTTAATGAGGAACAACTTTGTTGAATGGGTGGCTGTTTGGGGCAAAAAGCAGGTATGAACTTTTAAAAAACTAACATCTGTGCCGTATTTCTAGGGAGCTTGTTTTAAATACAAATAATTTCATTGGAATAGTAAAATTTTAGCATAAAAAAATACAATAATATTTTGCCTGGTGTAATTAACACTTGTGGTTATTCACAGTCTATCAAAAATCAAAAAAGTGCTTTCTGTAACAGTAGGTAAATTGTGTTGTTAGACTGCATCATATTGCATTGCCTATTCAAGTACCAGTATATAGGCTACATATAAAATACATTTAAATAAAAAAATAAAACTATTAATGCTTTTAGTTTTTAACAAACAGGTTTTGAAGTAAACTTTTTTTAAAACAGTCAATGTTTTAAAAAACCTTTATTTAACCTGTATTTAAATCCTACTTTTATTTAAACACCACATCTAATGGAAAGCAACTATGGGATAAGGGTGAAAAATACAGCGCCACCATTCAGTCAAACACCACCACTAATCTGCCACTAACTCATTATGTTTGGTTTATATGAACTCCTAATAGAAAGTGATCAGTAGAAAATTGCCCAACAATTGGTACTAAAAATAGATACTAAAAATAGAGTGGTTGCATCAAGGACAGTTAATTATTTTGTTGTTGCTGTAGTGTTGCAATGGTTTGGGTGGCGGTGTATCTGAAACTACCGATTGTCACAAACATCTGAGCTGCACTCTGATTTGGTCACCAAAATCTAAATCGTACCAGTTGTCTTCAGAATTGTCTATGATGTGATTTGAAACCAGATATAAAAAAATCATGTTTTGTGGTGAATGATGATAATACTCCTCGGGACCACCGAATGATAGAATTTCAGCTATTGCTATAGCCTGTCGAAGTCTGTTTTAATCTTCAAAAGCTTTATGACTTTTCTTAACATGTTGAAAGGTACACCATGGAAATAATTAATAAATGTATCCATGTAATGTTTTAATCAAAGTACTGTGCATCCTCAAAATACAGATTTGATCAGTTTTAGGGTTAGCGTATTATGGTGAAAAAATGTGGGTATTGTATAAAAACTATAGTACAGGTAATTATACAATAAAAACATCATATATTTAAAATCTTTAAAAGATTATATAAGTGCTGTACATATTCAAAATTAGCAAAAAAATAGTTTGTTAACTTTAGCAGTTATAATTACCCATAGTAACTTTATTATACGTAGTATATTTATTGGTTATGATCTGCATTAAAATGCAACATTGCAAGGTGCAGTGTAGTGTGTACCGTAAAGAGTTCATACCTTCAAGACAGGTACGGTGTACAAATAACATAAAAGTTGAGCTCACTATAAATAAATATAAGTTTGGCGTACTAAACACTTAAATATAAGTTTTAGTAGGTGTTTTGATTTTTTTATAGAATTTCCACTTTTTCATTAAATTTTTTTTAACCTAATTAGGCTAAAGAGCCAAACAATGCTGTATTTGTATTGAAAGGAATTTTTGTCGGCAAGTTAAAATTAGTTGGCTGACCATCGAATCTTTCTGTTTGAAGGATCATAATTCCAATTTTGCCACTTGTCGTAAAGGGAAAATATTACCGCCTAAGACACGAGAATTGCTGAACTGAGAACAATCGGTCATCGCGTCTTTTCCGAGTGTTGTGAAAATATTTTCGGCAAGCTGCATTGCGGTGTCTTTCCTATATTGTCATAAGTTATAAGCAAAACGACAGCCAAACATGAACTCAGGAAAAAATTTGTTGAATCATATGGTGAAATAAGAATCAGATGGCGAGGTAAAAAACTCATTCATGTTCCACTTCATGAGATCAAAAAATCATATATCAGGGTAATCATATCCTAAAGGTGCACTGTAGTTGCTTTTCCAACTCAGTCTAATATTTCCGCACATACGAAAAACTATTTATCGCAAATGCTGAAGTCAAGTGCATTGAGGTCGCTCCAACAAATGGCTAGAACAAAATATAAGTAAAACAAGCATCTCTTCACCCATAAAATAGCTAAATTTACCCTTTAAAAAATCTGACAAGCTAGTCAAAAATAAAGCAGCTGCTATATTTTGAGCGTCACCATTAATACAACGCCACAAAAAGGGAAGGTTGTAAAATATAGCGATATGGTTCAAATAAATGTTTCACGGTATACACACTATTAATAGTCTGAGAATTCAAATCTAACACCACAGAATATTCTATGAAAATCTTCATTAAAGTTTTCTTATAATATTTTTGTCACAATTTCTCACAGGCATTCATGTAAGCCGGGAATAATTAAAAATGGTAGACTGAGAATGTAGTGCTTTGAAATCCAATACATTTATTCCAAAAAAAGTGATGTTGTCTTTGAATACTCTAAATGTTATAACATGCATGAATAAGTGTACCTTTTGTTACAACAATTTATTTGCAAATTAAATCTAAACAGCTAAAGCAAAAATTGTTAAAAGGCAGTCTGACAGTAAACAGACAGCATTAAAATTCAGCATAAATAACATATTTTACTCTAACACTTAATTTAACAAACCACTTTGACACACTTTGTATTTGTTTTTTTGAACCGATTATCAAAAAGGATCAGCAAAAAATTGTCGACAAACTGGTACTATCAATAGTTTAGTTGCATCAAGGACGGTTAATTTTTTGTTCTTAACTTAAATATAACTCTGAAGTTTTTCTTTTATTAGCTGCAGCCTTCAGCTTATAAAAAAATGTGCCTTTAGTTTGCATAAAAAGTGGATCATTTTAAATGATTTAAAAAGTGATGTTTGATCAAATTATGCAAAAAAGAATTTTAAAAGACTTAGCTGCAGGCCATTTACACTAATCAGCCAAAGTTAAAATTACTAAAAAATAACAAACAACTTTCATAGGATCAAAAATTTTTAATTGACCAATGCAATTAACTCAAAGTAGTTTAACTCAAGGCAATTCTTTTGAAATCCAGTTTTAATTGACAAACCAGCTCTTTGAACTTGCTAAAATGGATAGTCTAAGTAAACTAGTGAAGTTATGAATACCAGAACTAAAGTAAATGGGAATGAAACATTTGTTTGTAGTTTTGAAAAGCTGAAGAAATTGAAAAATCTTCGTTTGAGAGAAAACGACTTTGAAGAGTATCCCTCAGTGCTAAGGAGTTTGCCAAAACATACCTACATTGACATCAGTGATTTGGATTTTTCAAAGCAGTGCATAACCAGAGGTATTACTCAGCTTTCTTACCAACCAGCTCTAGCTACTCTATCAAACAAAGTTATTGCATATTGTAAATGCACTACATCATTACTGTGCAGTATGTAGTAAGTTGGAAGTTCATTACATTTTTCTCATGTATGGTAGGCATGCACTGATTATGCAAGCTTGCTCCTAAAGCAACGTTTTACCGTTATCTACCGCACACTTAATTCCATTGTACCTGAAACCCAATGATTCATGTATATGGTGAACTTGCAATGATCAACCATAGAAGCTACAGGTTTACTGCAGCTGCACATCTGTTGACAACGTGGACTAACAAACACTGCTGGCTTTTCAAACCTCTTTACTGTAATTTCGCTGTGGCTGCACATTGCTCCAAGTTTTCACCCCGATAGATGTTGTTTGAAAATTAAACAAAAACTTTATTACGTACACAGCTTCAGTTTTTACTACATATTATATTTACCATCAACTAATCTATTCTCAAATGTCTGGTCTAAACAGATTGAGTGTGTTCAAAATGTTCCATATCCGAGGAATTGGCTGCCTTCCTGGTCTGTTTGAGACATTTTGGTGACTGGAAAATGTTAAACACCTTCACTACCTTTACTCCCTTAGGTCCCCCATACTGCTGGACAACCTTTATAACGGAATTGCCTTAGCACCTGTACAAAAACATGGATAAACACATCACGGATATAGCAAATCATCTCTAAAACATGTCAAAATAGCTTTAGGCTGTTAGTTCATCACTTTAATAAAAAGTGTACTAGTAGGCTTTTATTTTTTTCAGAGTTCGTAGTGTGATACCATAGTTTTTTAGAGTTTTTAGATATTGAATGACAAGATTGAGAACCCAAATATTTTTCTCATGTGACAGTAATTCCAACTAGGGCTCCGAAACTTATGATTACTATATGTTATCTTACTCAATATTATCTTGAGAATAGAGGTAATCAGTTCAGTCAAACCACAGGAATAATAGTACTTCTCTGTTGGATCTGGTTTTATTAAACAACAAATAATATTAACCAAAACATCAATGCAGTCTTTCAAATAAATTGAATTTTTGCATTACCTGTCAAATAAATAAACTTTGTTAACGCTTCATAACAAAAAAATTAAGCTTTTGCAGCAAAGTACTGAGGGTAGGATGAAATAAAATATTTTTGGCATTATTTTTGCCATAAAAAATTTTGTAAAAAGTTAATTATGTGTGTGGTACGTTCATCTTAGAGCTAATTCTAAGCATACATGTAGTTGAGACTTTGATATCAGTCTTTGTTTGAGATCTGCAGTTAGTCATGGATTCCACTTCTAATAGTTCTACTGCGATACCTAACAAGTGGAATCAGTTTTCTGCACTTGAATTTTATTTCAAATATTTTGAAACCCCAATCAACTCAACTGCCCGTAAATTCTAATGAAAGTATGAGAGGGATTTATCTGTCACTGCCAGAGCCAAGTTTTTCAACATTATGTTGTTGTCTACTAATATTCAACTTTGAGCAGCATTTAGATCTTGAAATTGTGTTGGTGTTGGGTGGAACTTAAATCAATCCTTGATTTTATGATGAGTTTTCATGAAAATTGTTGTGATTCCATGTACAGAGTAATGCGAAATGATCACGAGCAACACTCCCACTGCACCGATACTGCTTACTATGCAATGAAAAGTTATTAGTGCACTGCATGTACATTACATAATTGTGCAGTGGGAACAAATTGCAATGCAGATAGAATGCATATGATTTTAAGTAACATTTTAATTTTAAACAGCATCCTCATTTGTATGTGGTTGTATGATTATACTTTTGATTTATGGAGTTTTAAATAAAAGTTCAATGTAATTTGTTGTAGTCTTCAGTAGCTTGAGTTTGTTTGACTCCGTAGCTGCTGATGATGAGGTGTCTTTTGGTCTGGTAGATTCAATCACAAATAGAGAAATAGTTGATGAAGTCTGGTGGTTTGGTACAAAATCAGATGAAGCGTTTCACAGCTATAAATAGATGTTACATGCTTTCTGCTGTCTCTGTTTCAGTAATACAGCTGTATAGATGTAGATATCCAGGCTAAAACTTAATTGCAAATAAAATGTGTTTTACATCCTGACATAAGTGAGTACTTATAAGGGTACCGCTCTGATTTTTTATTTTAAAGGCCCAAACCTAAACAATTAATGAGTGTCTAATAGAGCACCTTAAAAGAAACAAGTTTTACATACAAGTTTTCAAATTTATAGTCTGTGTAGGTTATATGTAGCCTAAGATACTATAGACTAGTTGAGCGATTGAAGGAGAGGTAGCATCTTTGTTAGCCATCCTTCTACATTCAGTTGTTAAGTCAACTCAGCAATTCACCAGCTTACAATAGAAACATGTTCAAAAATGTTTAACAATGTCATAATTTTGTCATCAACTTAATTATTTATCCTCTGTTACCATTTGACACTTTTTGATTCATTTCCATCAGAATTTTTCACTGACCATTTTCAAACTAATCTGACAACAAGACCAAGCAATGATGTTCACAAAAGCAGCTGTTCACATACTTGGCTATTTAAAGGCGATGGAAAACCATGAGTACGTGTGTTTGTGTGTGCGTGTGTGCATGCATGTGTGCGTGTGTGCATGTGTGCGTATGTGTGTGTTTGTGTTTGAGTAGGTTTGTGTGGATCTGCGCCCATGTGCGTCTGTATGCTGTGTGTGTGCGTGCATGTGCACATGTGTGTGTGAGCGTGCGTGTGTGTGTGTGGGTTTGTGTGGATCTGCGCCCATGTGCGTCTGTATGCTGTGTGTGTGCGTGCATGTGCACATGTGTGTGCGTGTGTGTGTGTGTGCCTGTGTGCGTGTGTGTGTCTGTGTCTCTGTGTGGTGTGTGACTCTGTGTGGTGTGTGGGTCTGTGTGTCTGTGTCTCTGTGTGGTGTGTATCTATGTGGCGTGTGCGTGCATGTGCTTGTGTGTGTGCATGTGTTTGAATGTGTGCACATGTCTCTGTGTGTTTGTGTGCTGGTGTGTGGTGTGTGTGTCGGTGTGTTCCTGTATGTGTTTATGTGGTATATATGCACGTGTGTGTGTGCGTGTGCGTGTGCGTGTGCGCGTGCGTGTGCGTGTGTGTGGGTGTGTGTGTGTGCCTACGTGCGTGAGTGCGTGTTGGTGTGAGTGTATGTGTCTCTGACTGTTTTGTGTGTGTGTGTCTGTGTGTGTCTGCCAGTGTATGTATGGTGGGTGTGTCTGTGTGGTGTGTTTGTCTGAATAGGGTATGGTGTGTGTGGTGTGTGCGGTTTGTGGTGTGTGTGTGGTGTGTGTGCGTGTGTGTGTGTCTGCGTGTGGAGTAGAGGGTGCGTGTGTGCATGTGGGTGTGTGTGCGATGTGTGTGTGGGTGTGAGCGTGTGTGCATGTGTGTGCGTGTATGGTGTGTAGGGAGCATAGGGGTGTGTGTGTTCTGAAACAAGTACCAAATTATCTCAAATTGCAAATGCTTCTGTTGTATGCCAAGTTGGGTTGCGACCAAACAAGTTCGATTTCCACCACTCCCATTTTGACCATGAACTGCTGTACCTAATTTTTATATAATAACTGATAAAAAAGCAATGCAGTTTCTTTGCAAATATTTTTTATTCTAACCAAACTTTGCAAAGATAATTGCCATACCACTTCCTTAATTTTTTGTGACTGCGAACTTAGCCTTGGCTGGCTATGGCTACTTTAATTTTTCTGTTAAAAACTCATATAATAAAATATACAGGGTATCTGTAAAGGCCCGATGTGCCTTGAAAAACCTATCACCAAACCAGTTTTTGAGATATGTTAGCCAGATTTGTTTTATTTTCCTCAGCAATTAGTAAAGGATTTTTTACATGATTTATCACACTTCTACATGGGCTGCCTTAATTACACAAAGCATACCTAGGCGATAATCCAGTTATTTCTATGTTCGCTGTAGGACATCCTCATAAAGAGTGAAGAGGGCATTTGAAATCCTTGTTTTAAAGTCAGTAAGGTCATGAACAATTGTTTTATAATCAATATCCTACACATAACTCCACAGAAAAAGTTGGACGGTGAGATTTTTGGCGAACGTGGTGGCCCATCTCTTCCAATCCATCAGTCAAAAAATTCTTCTTTGAGAAACTGACAAACATGCAGTCCCCAATGTGGTGATGCGCCATCAAGCTGAAACATGATATCTGGTTACAGGTCAACTAGTTGTGGTGCCACATATTCAATTAAAAGATTTAGGTATACATTGGCAGTTATTGTTGCTTCATAAAAAGGACCACTTATTTGACTGCGCATGATACCACACTACAAATTTAATTTCGAACAGTCTTTGAAGCTCTCTACTCTCATGGGACTTCTTTGAGTAATAGACTCCCATATTGTGTCTGTTTAATTTACATAAACGTGAAAATTTGCCTCATCACTAAAGCAGAATTGTTTGATGAATCTTTCATCCTCAGATATACGTCCCAGCATGTTAACTGCAAACTCTGTGCATTTAGGCTTGTCGTTTAGCTGAAGTTCCTGTAACAGTTGCACTTTGTAAGCCTACTGTCTTAAGTTTTTATGTAGGACCTTGTGAACTGTTGAATGTAGCATTTCCAAATTGCTGGCAACAGATCGGATAGATTTCGTAAGAGAACGATGAAAGGCATGCCTTACACAAATGATGTTGCCATTTGATATTCATGGTTAGCCACTTCTCTGTTTACTCAACACCAGCCCGGTCCCAATAGTTTTTGTGCCATTTAAAAATTGAAGAGCATGATGGTTGCTCTCTCATAATCAAATCCATAGTTTTGCTGAGACTGTACATCTGACTTTGTCCCAATGAAACAGGATACGCATTGAGTGTTCTGTTGAAGAGTATTCATCGTCAGCTATCCACCGTGCCCTCTTTCACTGGAATGACTGTCATTTCTGGGGAAAAAAGGGGAAAAAGAATTGTCCTTTAACCATTCAGTAAAAAAAACTGTACGGATCCCTGATAGAAATAAAACAAATCTGGTTAACATATCTCAAAAACTGTCGTAGTAATAAAAAATTTTCCAGTTGTATCAGGACTTTACGGACACCCTGTACTTGTACATAATGTTTTATTTGGATTTTTGATAGTATGTAAATATTTTATTAAATTAAAAAAACACAGTCTTTTTTACATTAATTTGCTGTAATAATACTATTAATAGTGCCTTTATTTATGATAAACAGATTATAATTATTTACATGAGTCAGTATTGGAAAAATATTTTTCCAATTGAAACAAAATTGTTTTGAAAAATTTTGAAATGTTGATTAGGATTAAAAACTAGAGTATAGCTGACTGTAATCAACAAAATTGGATTGATTCAAAAGAGATCTAACCAATGACTTTGTACACTTTTTGATTTCAGATGAATTTCTTTCTGAAGAATATTTAAAAGAGCGCAGTCTAGAATATCATTCGCCAAAACGAGTTTCCTATGAAACAGGTTCAGGTATGTACAGTGTAATGTAAATGTGCGCTAGAAATACTTCTACTAATTCCAATGCCGCACATTACTGGTAATACTTCTAGTGCACCAATACCGCTTACTGCACTTGAGTAAATAGTTGCACTTTGTGCATACTACATACTGCACAAAAAGTAAAAATACACAATTTCGGTTCCATACCGTTAATTAACGAGGATACGCTACTACTATGCTTAGGTTCCCCCAAACTTTGAATGCTTTTTTTAGTTATATGTATAAAACTTGTAAAAGTGGCACTCATTGTTTTTCTAGTGGTTTAACAAACCTAATTTAAACTAGCCGTATGAAACATTCGCTGAGTTAACGTCCTCATGAGTCTTTACACACGCATTGACATCCGAGGTTGCATTTGACCAATTGTTCTTTTGTTTGATGATGCTGCATTATGCCTTCGGCAAGTGGTTAGGTTAGTATTATTAGGTTAGGTAGGTTATGTAGGTAGGTTATTATGTAGGTTATTATGTAGGTAGGTTAGGTAGGTTATTAGGTTACGGTAGGAGTAGGTTAGTATTTATTAAAGAAGTATCACCAAGAGAATTGTGTAATCATCAAGAGGAAACAAATGACAACCCCAGCTTAAATTTGTTGTTTTGAATGTAGCTTTCAAAATTAGCATGCGAAATGCTGCCTTCGTTTTTGCATCAAGGAAAATCAGCTCAAGGAAAGAAATCAGGTGTTGGAGTAGTTACAAAACATTGACCATGAATAATGACCCTGTTATTACAATACAATTACTAGTATTTTCTTGCATGTTATGATTAAAAATCACTTTCAGCATTTAAGGATTTCAAATGGTATATTTTCACTGAACGCATTGATTAGTTCACATATATAATTTTAACCTGTATATAAATCACAAATCAAATTTTAAATTAAAAAGTTAGTTCACAGGAAAGGCTTGTACACTAGGTTTTATGATAATCAGCAGAACTGGAATATTTCACAGTCACTCTAGATTATACATTACCAAATATGGTGAGTTTAAATAAACAAATCTCTTTTTTTGTCTATTTTGCTACTAATACTCAAGTGAAAATACCCCCTTTATAAAACACCAATGCTAGTCTCTTACTTTGCACATTTTCTGTGTTAAGAGACTAATGATTAACAGTTTAACTAAAAGATCTGAGTTCTTATATAATCTCAACTATGTCTTCAGCTACATTGTGAGCAAAACATGTTTTATAAACATAACAGGGTGAACATTGATTTCATGCCTCTTTATTTCTAGAGGATCCTTCCGGCAAATCTGTAACTATTTCATCTGAGCTCCACATCGGAAAAGGAGAGCTGGCAAATAAGCCTACTTCTACAAAAGGTAGCTGAATCATATGCAAAAATATATGGACTAAATTTTATATTTATTATACATATATGCATTTATATACGTTTGATTTTAATATATGACAATGCACATAAATAAAGACATATGTTTATATATCAGCTTAAATGTGTATAATTTTCCATTTATATACATATTCAAATTTTCAGATTGCTTTTGTGCAAAATTCTAAACACTTATATACTAACAAAGTTCTGTACTATTTATTATCGATGAAGGTTATAGACTTTAGAACCATAAAGTTCTAAATACCATTATTTTTGTGGCTGTGACAATTATTGTTATAAACTGCTATTTGTTAATAGATGGGATTTGCTGACTTCTTCATTGTAAGTTGGCTTGTTTGTGACATTTATAGCTGATTTATATTTTACCATCAGATTTTTAGAATTCATCCAAAGTTGAAAATAAGTAGCAGTATATAGATATATATGTATTTATTATTTTCGAGTTTGTAATTACCTTCACTCTGTAAGATTCATCTAAAATTAGTTTATAAGTCAACTTTGATAGTTTTTTCAATTTTACTATTTGCATTCTTGCATCATTACCTTCAATTACATGCAAAAAAAATTTGGATTTTTTCTACTTCAGAACAAATGTCTGAAGAAGAAGAAGTACCCGCTAGTCCACTGGATAAAGAAGAGAAACGTTAAATAACTGCATCTCCTGAAGTTACAGAACTTATTCACACTGCCCACTCATATCATCTCATGATAACAACCAAGCATATGAAGCTTGTAGTAATCTGGTAGTCGTGTAACATCTTTAGTATAGTTTTCTAAGATAAAATATGGTGACTTCTAAAACTCTCCTATGCTATTCAATTACTCATATGTCATTGTTGTTTAGAAATACTGTTATTCAAACACGCTTTCTGTGGTTTGCTTCTAGCCTGCTGCTTATACATGTAAGTGATGATCTTGAGTGATATAATCTTTTGAGCATTTTACATACATTTTTAAAAATCATACACATTAATCATAATTTATCAATTTTCTTACAGTCTGTGTTCACCTTAAAAAACGTTTTGCTCTGTGATGAAACAGACAATGCACTTTAAATAATTAAAAGGGGTTCTCAACGTATAAAATAGAAATACATGAAATTTTACAAACTGGTACATACATTTAGTTAAGCTATAGAAGCTACATGAATCTCCTAGAGTAATGAAGGTTGGAATTATTCTACTAGGTTGGATGATGCTGCTGAAAGGTTGTAGTAGTTTTGCTAAGTAAAATAATGAAACTACAATAAAACTTGTTGATACATATCATGTCTTTGCATAAGAACACAAACCCATTTCTAAAAGCTTTTTAAAATGAAACAATAAATTTAGTGTTATGTGTAAAAAATTTTATGTTGTTGAACTAAACAAACTAGCAAAAAGATAGAAATTGGAAACAGAAATTCAAGTTGCAGAAATTGATAAAAAAATGCAGTTTACAATAGAAGAAACTCTATTTGAATTAAGTATTTTTACCAAGTACAAATCGTAGATATAAATACAGTCAAACATAGATAACTCGAACTTCACGGGACCGAGCAAAAGTGTTCGAATTATCAGAGCGTTCAAGTTATCAGAGCACTGTCACAAGTCCATGTATTTACTTATTTATTAGTAGATACATGTACATATGCAAACTATAATATAAATCAAAAGCACAAATGGCTTGTTTCAAATTAAATGCTTCAAATGTAAAGTTTAAAACGTTTTTATCAAAAAGTATAGAGATTTTTCTATCACTTGAGATTGGTTTGTTGTTTAAGGTGATGTTATTGCCAGGACGTTTTTTTAGATTGACATTGGCAAAACTTGATCGTTGTTGAAATGCTCAAAAGAAAAGACATCTTTTTCTTTTGAGCGTTTTACCCACGATCAATTTTGCCAATTTTTCTTGAAGTTTATGCAACTTCAAGAAAAAGTTACCAAAGAAAAATCCCTTACTTTACCTGGGATTCGTTAAGAGCAACACTCCGAGGCAGTTCAATTAAACGTTTTACGAGGTTTAGCCGTACATTGTATATCACTCACGCTTTTTGAATGGATACTTATTGAATGTACACACGTATTCTGTGTTTAGGTCAAACTATGAATAGTTTTTTAGCTAAGACAATGTATACGTTTAATAAAAAAAATTTTTAAGACGTTTTAAACATTCAACATTCCGACGTTGATTCAACACGGAATCAACGTCGGAAAACCATTTGTCACGGGCTAGCCGGGTCACGCACTCAAGGATTTTCGCCACGCACATACAAAACAACATGCTGTTTTTGTTTTGTATGTGCGTGGCAAAAATCCTTGCGCGCGTGATTAGGCAAGCCCGTGCTATTAATTGTATAGCAGTATAAATCAAATTTGACCAAACCTTTAGAAAAGTCGTTGACAAAATTATTTTGCCGATGGTGGTAATAACAACGCTTATGAATTACGAAAAGATGAGGTTTACCTCTATGGCTTTGAATAAAGTGATTTTCTAAAGCGATAACAACCATTTCGGTAGCCGTTGGGCAAAAAAACAGTTCAAATTAACAGTGTTGAGTTCGAGTTATCTATAGCAATTTATCATTACGTGGGAACAGACCAAAGAAACCGTTCGAATTAACCATGTGTTCGAGCTATCCGTGGACGAGTTATCCATGTTTGACTGTAAATATAAATATAAATACTTGCGGACATCCTTTTTTGCATTTACAATTAATACCAAGTACCAACTGACAGACCATTGCTAACGAAAATCATATGCTGGTTTTCTTGTCAAGCAATGGCATTACCAAAATATGAAAATACGGTACACTGTAATACTGTAATACTGTACTCTCGGATATAAGCCAACCCTGAAAAAGCAGCACTAAAATTGAGAGCTTAATGGTAAAATTTGCATACATGCTGACCAAGAAAGCTATGACTGACTGTACCAACCATCACGACACAATTTTGCGTAAGAGAATAACTTTTTGCATATCACCAGCTGCTGTGTAGTTCAGATTGACTCGGTGTATGAGTATGTCCAAGAGCTGCTTGGTATTGCTTCGGTAAGCTTTGCACAATATGTTTATGACTAATGAGTGGTTGCTTAATTAGCCTATCACAGCAGCTGTAATTAAACAAAATGAAACAATCATTTATTTGTGTTGGGTCAATGAGAAGCATTTTTACAGTCCAAGCTGAGCTTCATTTTCTTTTGAAGAAACTTCATCTTTTGTTGCAATTTATCTCGTCCGAATATCAGCCGTGACAAACCCGTTTTAGTTAGTAAGGTTTTACTAAATACGGATGAATGATTTTCTGAAATTGTTTATTGAGCAATGGTACTATTGGCGTAATTCATTATTTTTAGTGGTAACAGTAATTTTGAAAACAATAATAATATTGCCATCTCATCTGCCTCAGAACAGTCTCAACTTGGTACTAATGGTTGCAGCAAAAAGGTCAAAATACTAATTATGACAAGCAATCTACCATGACCAGCTTGCTTTCTGTTGTGGTTGTTGAGGTTAGGTTAGTATAATTTCATTAAATTTTAGTGCAATTAGAATTATGCACACGTCTTTGGTGTACATTAGGCATAAGCTGGAGGTTTTTGCTTAGTATATTATTTGCATTCTAAACTTGGCATATGTCGTAGAATCTACACTACTTTCATTTTACATGAATATTTGTTTTGTGTTGTTTGTTTTATTTCATCGAAGAAAAAAAACAACAGTGAGAAATGAGGAAAAGTAGGTGAAATGAGGACTCACCTGTGCAGTAGCGTAGCTAGTCACGGAGCTGGGCCTGGCAAATGAATTAGTTAAAATACTTTGATAAAAGAACAGCGCCCGCTCAAGTTAATCAAAGAGCTGTTGTTTGAGACTTGACAGGAGATTATTAAAATTGCACTTTGATTGAACTTGACAAAACTTTCAATCATATATAACGTTCCATTCAAGACCCAATGCTGAGAAGACAGATGAAAGTGATGGAGCCATCAAGGAAGGTTCTGCATTATATGTAGTAATTGGAGTAGGATTTTTTAAAGCATGAAATTCTTAGGAAAAAGTACAAAAATTTTAAATTATTTTACTGGGTAGAAAGCTAAATTTTTTAAATTATGAAACCAACGGAAATTTTGCAATTTTTCATACATCATTTTATACTTGATTTTCCTTGGCTCAAATGAATCAAGGAAGTGTTGCTTGGGACTTGACATAAAATGATTAAAATTACTTGTTTGCCGTAGGTTAGTTGACAAAGAGTTTCAAACACCTAAAAATGTTCAGCCTTTGACTTGATGCTGAGAAAGATAGTGAAAATGGTAGAGACATCAATGAAGAGTTTGTGTTACATGTAGGCGATGAATTAGTGTTTATTAAAAAATTTAAAAGCTTAGGAAAAAATGCAGCATCTGTAAAGCAGATGAATAGTGAAATTGTTTAATTTGAAATAATGAAACTGATGGAAATGTTTTTTTTTTATTATACTAGAAATTCCACTGTCATACAGCCCCAGGCCAAAGTGATATTGGAAAAAAGAAAGGGTACAGATGGTTGAGAAATGCAATATTAGCAGTCAAATGACGCTGCAGTGCAATAGAATAACTGCAATGGCAGCTGTAATGTACTGGATGTGGGTGTTTTCATATACAACAAACGGCAATAATGAAAGAAAAGATTATATGTTTATATCTCTCCCCCTGCAATGGGAGAAATGCAATATTGGCTAATATTAGAAGTAGAATGCACTGATATTATTAGAATCACCAATATTTTTAATATAGTAATAATATACATACAACCAATGCACAATTTTGTTTACATTTCTAAACGTCATAGCTAACAATATCAAGAAGCAATATTTATTATATAGATTTTTAGAAAATCTATTTAAAAAAGTGTTTGGTCATGACAAACAGCAAAAACGAAAGGAAAAGATTATATGTTTATATCTCTCCCCCTGCAATAGGAGAAATGCAATATTAGAAGTAAAATGCACTATTATTATTAGAATAAACAATATTAATAATATAGTAATACTGTAATAATAGAAAACCAATGAACAATTTTGTTTACATTTAAAAAATTTGTAGCTAACAATATCAAGAAGTATCAAAAAGAATATCCAAACTTAGTAATAGTAATACAGTAATAATAAAAAACCAAAGCGCAATTTTGTTTACATTTTAAAACGTCATAGCTAAAAATATCAAGAAGAATATCCAAACTTATAATTAAATAGGTATATCGTAATCTCATAAAAATCGTTAGAAAAACATATCATCGTCATATCCTTTACTTACACTGCTTTGGACATCAGTTAGAATACCAAAGTACTCAAATGTGTCTGAAATGTCAGTTAATTTGAAATTGGCAAAAATGAAATGATTTCAGTACTCCTACGTTAATCACCGAAACTTTGACAATGCTATGAACTGGTGAAAAATAAACGTTAATTTTTCGTGAAATGTGCACGATTTAATCATTGTATTCTTTGTCGCTCGGCGCTTCAATTTTAAGACTTTCATAAAAGTGAGGCTTGACAAGTTTTAGTAAAAATTTTCGTCCAAATAGATCTGTTTATTTGTGTATACAGTAATACTTCAACTTACGAATGCTCCAAAGTACGAGAAACTTGAGATTCGAGCAAGCTTTTAAACAAGTTTTAGCACTAACATGCGAGCCATGTTTGAGATACGAGCACGTGAGTCAGTTGCCAAATATGTCGGAGGTGTTTTATGAGAACAGCATCACTCTGTATTTCTTAACTGCTCAGGTTATACTTTTGTGCCGTGTTTTTTGTGTGCGACTTTCAGTGCAGAATTATGTGAATTAAAAGTACTCTACGTTGACCGAAAGTTTGCCAGTAAAATGAAAGATAATGAAAAAAAAAGCGAATGATAACAGTTAACATTATACAGAAAATTATTGAAAAACATGCAAAATGTGTATGCATGATTGAGCTAGCTCAGCAATATGGCAGAAATACATCCACAATTATCAAGCCGAAGGATTATATTCAGGGCATTTAGTTCGCAAAAGGATTGGCAATAGTTTCTAAACGGCGCAGCGATCTTTACAACCGCTGATGGAGAGACTGCTCAGGCATTAGATAAACAATTGGCGAGTGAAAGCGTAACTGAAACGATGCTATATGAAAAGGCCGGTGCTATCTAGAAAAAAACTATAAAATTAGACATTCGGCCAAGTTGGCTAGTGGTCGTGCATTAACCTTTTGTGACGACACCTGCGTTTGTCCTAATCACAACATGTCTAAAGGGCGACAAAGGCAAACGTCTTCAGATAGGATTATCTTAAAATGGCCGACTAGTCGTGAAAGCAAAACGAAGGAAAAACTAGTTAACCAGCGAGAAACTTCAAACTACGAACGCCGAAGAAATTTTAATTATGTTAAGTTAAAAATGAAAGTTTGCTTTTAGGTTTGCTTCTACGTTTGTCAGACATTGATAAAATCCAAATTTATCAAAGTCAGCTGTTGTAATGAAGGATAACTTATATCTCCCTCTCTGGCAAATGCTAGCGTTAGCTGCTATTGTATGTATTTAATTTCACATTTTAATTAACCACATTTCCTTGCATTATTTTTTAATTGTTGCTTTTTGAAAGCATTTGGTAAATTAAGACAATAACCAACATGTTCTTTCTGTTACAATATCTTGTTTTGAGTGTTTTATTTGCATTTGCATTTTTTCAAGTTTGGAAACCAATCAATTGATATTTACTAGTTCTATATAAATAAATTGCCCCAACATGTGAGTAAATTAACATACGAGCTCAGTCTCGGAACGCATTAAGCTCGTAAGTCGAAGTATGACTGTAATCCGATCAGATGGGTAAGTTTTAAGATAATAACGACGGTTTACAAAGACTCAGTAACATATTTAAATAGGTTTGTATGTGTTTTGTATTGTTATTATACTTTAAGGACTCTACAAAACGATGGTTAAATTTGTTGATGAAATTATGATTCAATGGTTTGTCTCATTGTTGATGAACAATTTTTGGGAGTTGTGTGCACGTGTGCATTTATCATAAATCTCCCAACCAATCGCTTCGCTCTGTTTGGTCGTGGGATGAACCAAAGTAAACACTATGGTACTGCAGACAATTTGTTTAGATTTTTTTTGGTTGCCCTACCCCGAGTTTCTGAACAGTTATCTAACTTACTGTCAATTGATTTACCATAAAGCAGCAAATTGAAAATGATGACAAGCAACCAATATGTTACATTGTCATATAATAGTTAGATTATTTCAAACTAAGATTAATCAAGATGGTAAGCAATTTAAGTGAGTGAGTTTAATAATCAACCCGTAATGATCTATAGCAGGGCTGGGCAAAGTGTGGCTCTACAGTGCTGGCCCTTTGCCAATTTTGTTGCGGCTCTTTCAACTCATTGAAAATTCAAATTTTTTTACGTATTTAAAAATATCGTTATAATATACTGCACAAGACTACATGCATTGTGACATATTAGGCTTACTTAAATGTGCAATATTACCGCATTATATATAGCCTACACATGCATCATGAGTCATAGTTCATGGCATGATGCACGTGTAGCTTTTCCGATTCAACAACGTCTGTTGCTGACCTAATGAGGACCAAATTAGAATGCTCTAGAATGTTCATCAGGAAGTCATTTCATCATGATTTCATAATGTTGGCTTATAGGACTATAAGTTGCTGTCTCTTAGTTAAACATGTCATTTGTAAACAGACCAAATAATGCAGTGGGAGTAGCAATGACATCTTTAACCAAACGAACCATTTCCAGAGTTACAATGGGAACTTCAGATGGTAAATAAAATAAAAACAAACCTACAAGATAATTCCAAGATGAGTGGACCCTGGAATATGCGTTCATCTATAGGGATGGCAAGCCGCAATGTCTATTGTGCCAGGAAACGATCTCCGCTAACAAGAAGACTAACATCAAACGAAATCATGAGACGAAACACAGAGAGTTCAGTACTACATTTCTACTGGGATCTGTAGCTAAACATCAAAAATTAGATAAACTTCAGAATTTACTGAAAACTTTAAAAATTTTTTTAGCTTCTTTCATAGCTGCTGATAATTGTGCTACAGAAGCTCCTCTACAAGTGTCAAAGGTTCCAGCAAAAGCAATGCTTCCTTATTCTCATGCTGAGATTGTAAATAATGCATGGTTGAGGCTGTGGAACTAATTTTTCCAGATAGGCGTGATGTGATTGGTAAAGTCAAGGCAATACCACTTTTTAAAAAAACTGCTACTGGTAGAATTAGAAGGATTTATGATTATCTCAGTATGACTTTGCTAAACCATATAGACCAGGCATATTACTTTCCAATTGCTATTGATGAATCTACTGATGTAATGGGTTTAGTTCAATTAGCAGTTTCTGCGAGGTATGTAGGCTAAAGTGCGTACACTAACAACTAGTAATGTCATTTTAACACGCAGTTGCAAGCTGAAATCATAGAAGTACATTTTAAAAACAATAAAGAGAGAACATAACTCCAAGTAGAAAAATATGCACCTATTTTGTGATGTTTGTTCCAAAATACTAGCCCTCATGTTTATACTACATGATTATTTATGAAGCATCAACATGTTTCTTTATAAAACATAGTATCATTGTTTAGTCTTATACCCTGTGTTACATATTTTTGATGGTAAAGGATAGATGGGGCTTCTTAATTTGGTTGAATTAGAAGGAGAAACTAATGGCCAGGCTAGCTATGATGCCCTCGTTAAATGACTTGATAATATAAAGATAATTGTCCACAAATGCATATCTGTAACGACAGATGGCAATAAGACTGGATAAAGATGGCAAACAGATTGAAAATAAGCAAGTTTTCATAGCTAGATTGAAGAAGGATATGCCATCAATGCTAGCATTCCAATGCATCATCCACCAAACTGTTTTATGCAAAAAACTGAATGATCACTTTCAACAACTAATGTGTAAGGCTATGAAGATGATCAGTTTCCTCAGATGTCGATCGGCTCTCAGACACAGAAACTTACGAAAGTTTCTCAAAGAAAGCAATGCTACTAGTGAAGATTTGCTAACATAAAATAACATCACTTGGCTAAGTAAGAGAAATGTTCTGTCAAGGTTGTGGAGTATTCATCAGGAGCTAACCTCATTTTAAATACATGCACAAGCCTGATTGCAAGACAGTTTCAAGAGACGATGGACTCTTCTAAAGATATGAGTGACCTTGCCTTCCTTGTTGACATCTGTGGCCATTTGAATGACCTGAACATCAAGCTTCAAAGGAAGAACAAGACTATGATTGATACACTACCAGCTGTTCAAGCATTCTCCCATAGATCCTATTATAAAACTAGTACATGGCAGCGGTTTCTGGGCAATAAAATACACATAAATGTATATTTTTAAGCTTTAAGAAAATGATAAAATTTTATGTTTAGTCTATACCATTTATACATCAACTTGCAATGTTGTCTGATGCTGTTAGTATAATTGAACTTTGCTCTATCAATTAATCTTTACAACAAAAGCCATACATCAATAAAAAAACGTTGTTTTCTCACTAAAGATGGGATCATGGAAATATCAGACTTGAGTAAAATTATTTTAGTTGTCATCCCTGTGAAATTAATAGGAATAATGTTCTTAGATGAATATTGTATACGCACACTCAGTTTATCTGGATTATATCATAATGAAGATCAAGATGTGTTGTCGTCTTAACTAAAACGGATTGTCGTGGCTGGCCAGCCCAACGATCGATTAAAGCATTTATAGCTGAGCTTATAGTATTTACACGTGTTAGCAATTCTCTTCATCGGAACAGAAGTGCCCTACGATTTCCCCAAGCCCTCGAGAATCCCAGGAAACGGAAACGGTAACTAAGTAGCTTATATGTGACGCTAATAATATAGTTCGATATATATATATATATATATATATATATATATACAACAATCCCTCCCGAGCATTGTTTTTAATACTCAAAATGAAGTAGATTCTTTTACAATCGACATTTTAAACCTAATAAGTATGCTTGAGTTGCTAACTATGCCAACAGGCTTTGGTAGGACTCAGCCTTAAAAACAACTTGCTAGTAGTTTCTTCCTCTTAAAGTAATACATAGAAATCTTGAACAAACACTTCACTGTGATAAGCTTATGCTGAACAGGCTCCAAAAATAGAAGAGCACTCAACTCCAAGAATGATATTGCTTCTTCATTTTTTACTACCATTACGCATTGATGTGGTTCATTGTACCGAGCTGTTCAAAATATTGAAGCCTCTAAAGATAGATTTGCAGAAACTAGCAATAGTTATTAGGTTGATGCAGATTCACACGATAAAAATACTTTTAGCCAATCAATACTGACAACCTACTTTAAGGCATGGTTAGCAGAGTGTCTGACCCAGACTCTTCTCGGGAGTCGGAATGCGCTGGAGACAATTTAACATGTGAGATATTTTTGTGGCAAATCATGGATCCATATTATTATTATTTACAAATTGAAGAAATGAGGTGTTTTGAATCTACCAGCAAAAATAAACAAAAGGTTCCACACTAGCTTCACTAATCTAATCTCATAAGTAGAAATTTTGAGAAGTCAGTTTTGTTATATGATAAAGTTTATTTGATTACAAGCTAGGAGACAAAAATGTTGAAGGGACCATTTGGGAAATGCAAAATGTTGCAACTGTGTGAAAACCCAAAAAGACCAGAAGTATGAAATGATAATTGAACCTAATAGTAACTTCGCTGATTTCCAAAAGACTGAAGTATTTTGAATATGTATGAACTCATTGCTACAGAAACGCTTTATAGTAACTCGAGCATATTTTTCATTCTGTTAGAAAGCCTTTGTGATAGATCGATTTAATACATCTACACACACATTGATCACAGAGTTTATTGATCTACCTAAAATTTTCCTGAAAATAATCTTTTAACATGTTGGATCATAATTTAGCCAAAATAAGAACTAGAGTGTTTTCTTTTCCCTCAGATATTCTGGGGTCCAAAAGGTTAAAAATCCTACTACTAAAAGTGGCTACATTTTTTTAACTCACAAATATAATTAATTTTAGATTTGATTAAGAGAAAATTGCACATCTTTTTTTGCATTATCTATCTAGTAAATTATGTTTCCCTCTTTTTTCAAACTATACTGCTAGCTGCTATTTAATTTATCAATTATTCAAGCACCAAAAATTCCTTAATGAAGCGCTTACATTTTTTGTGAAGTTACATAACACGCCAAATCGTTCATTTAAGTTTGCTGTGTGCTGATTACACAAAGATTATAGCATACTACCATAAATTAAACACTGGTCATACTTA
The DNA here is from genome assembly GCF_963576615.1 of Watersipora subatra. Lineage (NCBI taxonomy): Eukaryota > Metazoa > Bryozoa > Gymnolaemata > Cheilostomatida > Watersiporidae > Watersipora > Watersipora subatra. The sequence goes on from NW_027045388.1 coordinate 84,076, forward strand.
AACGTAGGAGTGCCTTAACATATAAAAACCTAAATAAAAGGTAAATTTTTACCAAGTTTCTGGTTTGAGAAAGTAGAACCTTAAAGATACGAGCCGTTTCCCAATAGCCACTAAATGATCAGGCATATGACAGGCTGCTTTTGAGAACAGAATTGCTCAGTCCTTTTGGAGAAACAGGTTGAAAAGTTGTAAAAGGTCTGGCTAAAAGTTATAGTGACAGTGGGCCAAAACTAAAGATAACTTAATAAAATATTAAAAATTATATTTGTCTGCTTGTTTAGTAAGCTAAATTCATCTAGCTTAAGTTAAAATTTTGTGTTTTATAGCACACAAAAGTATAGTGTACTGCAAGTATTGCTGTCATGTCTCTCTTGCACCACTGCTAGGAACTGAACTTGCCTCAAAAGTAGATATTCTATAGACTACTATACATATTGATGTCACACTTTATTGCCGAGCATAACCACTAAATGGCGTGTGGTTACTTTGTAAGCATAGATAGTACATTAAAACAATTAAAAATGCGTTCTCTTATCGCGATATCCTTTCAAGTGGCCTTTTCATAATATGGTAATAAATTAACTTTTATTTATTTATTTCATATTAAAAATAGTGCTTTGAGATACCACAAAATTGACATATGCCTTCAGTCCCGGAAAGCGTTAAGCTGGAATGCCGTTGTATGACTGTACAGTACTTAAAATTTGTCAACTTTTTATGGCTAACTCAATCATAAAAGTTGAATCGACAAGGTATTCTACTTAATACAATACAGCGACTTGAGGCGCTCTCACTTAATGACAGCCAAAATGTAAGAAATACCTCCTGAAGAAATTTAGTTTGAATGGTTGAGTGAAGACAAGTAGCAATGTTTAGAGAATAGAATAGTCTGAGACAACCTACAACCTTTCCTTGTCTTTAATATATCTTTGTAAAGAAGTTGTCTAGTACTGTGCTTGGTTTGGCTAAATAATGTTTTCATCACTTGCTTCTTATAAGTAGCAAATAAATGCTTTGAAAACGGCCAATAATTTTTATGGTGATTTTAGCTAACAATCATTATGATGCAATAGAAAAGTGTTTGTATATACAAGTACTGAGTTTAAATATATTTTTAAGTTTGTTAGTAATACGTTCAATAAACTTTCAAAATACATGTAGACATTGTAAACTAAATAGGAGAGGTTTGTTTGATTATTGCTAAAGATTAATCTGTTCAAAGAAAGCAAAAACTAAAAAAGCTACACACTCGGTTATTCAGATATCAATGGTTAGCTTGATTGTTCAGGCAATCCTCTTTATTGCAATAAGTATTTTTTCACAAAATCGAGGTCTGATAACAACAAAGTTTTTGCTACTTTTTACAAGAATGATGACATGAGTGACAACTTAATGATTATCAAAATATTTTACACTGAAAAGAAATTATAAAAATTTGGAATGTTTTAGTGGAAGTGTTGTTCGCGTCTATAACAACACAGATTTTTAGCGATGAGATTTATTTCTGAACGGTTTGTATTTATGAATAAGTGTTTGCAAATTATATTTATTATCTACTCTGGTGGTGAATAGTATTATAATTTTAGCCCTTTCAATAGCAGACTTTCTACAATAAAATGTTGCTAGCGGAAAAGAAATTTGTTTGCTAAACATACCGCAAGAACATCAAACAAGTATTCAAAAATACATAGTGCAGCAATTCATAAAGTCATGTGATGATATTGTTGGTTTTGATTATTTGTTTTTGCTTTTCAATATATTGTGACAACCAAAAATGTACTCTGAGTAGAACTGCATCTACAAGAATTGTGAAACTAGAATATTTCTAGCAAATTTGCTATGATCCTATTTAAAAAAAATATAGTATTTCTTGTTATACAACTTTCAAATATTTTAAAAACTGCACTAGTTTTTGAGTGTTGACTGTTTCTATCATATTTTATGTAAATGTAATCATTAAAATTATTAATGGGTTTTGCTGGGAACAGCGCATTGTTCAATGCTATATAAATATTATATTAAAAATAGTAACACAATAGAAATGAATATTTATTCTAATAAGGGCCGTGACTTTCCATTTGTCTGTCAGATTACACGCTAAAAAATATCAAAAAAAGAATTTATTGCACGGAAATCAAACTGAAATATAACAACAAGACAGGCTGCCAACTGAAAGGAATAGTTGAGGAATAATGGTGCAAAAAACTACCATGTGCAATGATATCTCATGGTGAACTAGTGTAAATAAAAATGGGAAAAAAATCAGGAGTCTCAGTAGCCTATAGAGTTTCACGACAACCAACTGACACCTGACCTTATTAGTGTACTGCGAAGCTGTTTTATAATGACAACGCCATGAAACTTTTTTATTTAACCCCAAAAATAGTTTGCTTTTGGGAGGTTTCAATAAAATTTTCAGCAGCTATGACTGATTGAATTTATTCTGTGAATATAATTTACTTCAGAAAACTATGCAACAAAACTAGTTCAAGCTTTATAAAAGTTGTTTTCTTTGAACTCGCCTGCTAATAGTTGATCAACAGCTAACCATACTAGCAAAATAATAAGGAAAGCAGTCTGACAAATTTGACTGAAAAAATTTGAAGTGACTAATTAACTAGCATGCTGAGCACATTTCAATATAAAAAACTAATTGAAAGAAGATTACATCAAATAGTTTGCCATTTAGTCAAATAATATGCTTGGCGTATTGCTTATTCGGGATACTGACTTGGGTATCACTGGTGACCTTAGGATTAACTAAAGAACAAATATTACCAGCGAGAAGAGTGGCAAAGTTTTATTCAGATGAAGAAAAAGTAATTGCAACATTTTAAACAAGAAAATAGCAAACTTATCAAATTAATTTTGTTAAATAAAGTAATTATCAGCAAACCGAAACTCATTCAAAAAAATTGATTTTTGCATTTCAAATTACAAAGCATGCATTTATATAAGTATGTTGGTAATGACTCTGAATATATAGTAATTAGAAGATGCTTCCTTTAGAAAAAAATTGAGAGAGCGTTTAAAATTGGAGCAATATCTCTGCATAATTACAGTTATACATAAAGTTGTAGCAGCACTATGATTATTACTAACATGAGAAGTACTAATCTTCTAATCAAATGAGTAGTTATTGATTTTAGCTATTTGAAGAGACATTATCATTTATATGTATAAATTGGTAAACATAATATCATGACACGCCAAAATATTATTAAATATATCTCCAATACTTTGATTAAACGTTAATGTTTTGTTAGTAGACTTATATTTAGAAAATTATATACATGTATGTAACATAGTCTTCATATATGACTTGTTTGGTTGTGAATATAATAATATATTTTTAGAACTGACCAGTAGTGTAAGATGACATACATTCGTAAATATTTGATGTCAGCCAGTCTTGCTGAGTTGGTTTGCAGAAAACTAAAAAGAGGTTTTCTTTGAAAATGTTGCGATTATGCTAGTTGCCTTTCTTTTAGACTTAATGTTTGTAGCAGCATCTTGAATCGCATTGAGTCGGTTTCGTAAAACTTTTTGAAACATAATATACTAATTTTGTTCCATTTTACCAACGAAGGAAGTATATGGCTGAAACAAATTCACTGTGTTTCTTGCAATGATAATATACTCTTGCAATATTGTTATTGTAACAACAGCAGGAAATCGAATGTTCTTGCTAACTAGAAATATTCTTTAGGCTGTTACATTGACATTTAAGATGTTTTTTGCAAAAAATTTTTAAAAATATATTTGATGTTACAATATCTTTGCAGTGGTTTTTACTAGATCAATAACACTAAAATTTAAAAGGAAAATTGAAGTGATGAATGTGATTACTAATCGTTATGTATTTAGGAAGATATTATACAACTAATTTTCTGTATATATTTATAGAGAATATAATATACAAGAGGTAGAAAAAAGTCTCTGCAAGTTGCATTGACAACATATATAAAGATGCTTGTTTGGCTGAAAGTGAGGTATAGGTAATTTTATCCACTCGTTGGAACTTTTTTGCAAGAATAAGTTGTATATGCTTTATATGTCGGAATATCCTCAAAAAGATTTTCATTGCTTTTAAATGTTGTTTTATAAGGAAAGCATTAGAAAAATTACTCTTACTAATTCTTATAAATCATAACTGTTGGTTTAACATGAAAAAAACATAACCAATCTTTTCAAGGAATTCAAACGAAACCGGAAAATGTCATTAAGAAAGTTTAAGAAATTACAGTGTAACCCAAATGACAGGAATAGGAAATAAGGATGAATTGAAGCTTCAGGGGAGGTAAATTTATGAGATGTCATGAAACGTCATCTACGGTAAATTTGATTCATTACTTTAAGTTCAAATCTAGTATTAAATTTGTCAATATGATACTCAAAAATAATGTAATAATTATGTGGTATATTTTTAGACTAATGATCTGACATTGGATTCGATATCTTTCTGCTTCCACCCTTAGATAAATTAAAGGTTGGTGTTTATGGAAAAGATACCGAAAGAGTTCGCAGTAAGGCGGAAGTTTTCTCAGGGTTCAGATTTGAAAGCAAAATACAAACCCAATCATTTTTCGAGAAAGTTTCATACATTGTGTTTCTAGCTCATTTCAAGAAATTTTCTGCTTGCTCTGCAATTTGTACTGCTCAAAAAAGCCAAGCTTAGGCTAATTGCAACAGCTCAAGAGAAGCTACCTGATGGCATCCACATTGAACTGATGTTTACTATGGTCCCGGCACACCTGCTAGGTATCAGTGATGCTGCTGAAAACACTCAACCATCAACCTCAATAAACTTCATTGAACCTGCTTCTCAGCCATTCAACTTCACCTTTGTTGATCAGGGAAATCAAATCTGCAAACTCCAGACTTCTCCATTTTTTAAGTACAGAATAACAACAGAAATTGAAAGCAATAAACAAGTTAATGCACATATGAACGACATTGCTGTTTTGAAGTTAGAGCAAAAATGGAAATGAGCCTATGATTTTGTCATGAGGCCACTCCTTATTCCGAAGCAGTTGTATATCAACTCTTTGCTCGAAAACAGTCGGCAGTGATTGTTGGAGGTCATGTGGGACAAATAACTCCCTACCCTACTGTTATTGGAAAAATTGTTTGTCTTCTAGGCTTCACCCTGCTTTCATCATTCGTTCAATAGAATCTAGTCAGACACAGAGGTATGTATGTAGATTGAGCATTGTAAACAGAAGTATTTTTGTCTAATAACTACATGTAGTATTTTTATATGAGTCATTTTGGTATTTGTTTTTATGATGCATATTATTCTTCCTTTGTTATTCTTACTTGCTGTTTGATTACTTTACCTACAGAAGGTAGCCTTAATCATTTTATCCTTGTCTGTCCTGGTCAATGTCTGTCAATAACCCTGGACACTTCGCTCAGTGATCTGAAGTTTCAAGTGGTAATAATACCATAATATTTGGTGAAACACCAATAAATAAATATATACATGTATAAAAAATACATATATATATACAGTGTATAGGTATATATATATAAATATATATATATGTAAATATATATATATTTATATGTATATATTATTGATATAAATAGCTTCATGATTAGTTAGTTTGAGCTTCTAACATTTCTCTCCTGTTTTATTCTGTTAACGGATACAACACATGGTGACATCTTGACATTATTTAACTTTTTTATTTTCTTGCACCTGTCCCTCATTAGATTTGGAAAGTAAAAATGTTCATGAACTATACAACCTGGCAAATAGCTGTTTAAAATATTGAGACTTGTATTTTAATTTTATTTGAAGCTACACGGTTTTTTTCTCCATTTTGCTAATGGGGAAAATTTATGTCTTCATTCACAATGCAAATGTTTGTTGTTTGTTAAATATTGTTTTTGTGGGAAAAAGTAAAAGCTAATGTACTTAAATAATCAATTGACCGTTACTTTTTTAACTTCTCTGGTAATTAGGTCCGCTCAAATGTAGCTCATACAAGTATTTTTTACAAAACCTTAACTTAATAGTGTTTTTTTTCGGTTAATCTACACATCATACAAACTACAGTCATGCTTCAATAAGTGAAGAATACTTCATAATAACTTTCAAATAGTCTAAAAAATTGTAAATTTGTTTGTGGCCAATGTGGTAAGTAATCAAGATGAAAGGGATTCTGCAATCAAATGGTTTAAAATTGCAGGCATGGTGTAGTCAAGTTACTAAAAACAATTTTGCTCCCAAAACTTAGCTAAAACCATACTCACAGATTTTTAAGATGTGGCATAAAACATGAATGACGAGAGACAACCCGTTTTTGCCATAGAACTTGTTCCGATCTAAAAATCAATACTGTTCTGAGGAGTTACATGCACATTAGCTTTATAAACTTGCAACCCACTAAAATAATAAATTCAGTGCTACCAAAGTTTTTATAGCAGGAATCATAAATCAAAATAATTATTAGCTAGTACTTCCATTTGGTAGTTTTAAAAGTACATGAATGCAAACTCATAGAAATATTATTACTTCTCCCCTTTTGTATAAGAAGACAGCAACAACATGAGAGTTCAAATTTTAAGCGAAGATATTTTTAAGCAACTGTGATTTGTAGCACTTGCATGAATCACTAAGCTTTTTTATAGTTCTCTCGATGATGGTGTACTTAGTAAATTCAATACTAAATTTTATAAATGTTTCTCCAAATTCTGCAACAAAGTTGGTAAAATCATTTGAATAATGCATAAAAAGTTTAACACTCTGTTAGTTTCTAGTTTCAGTTAAGTTTTAAGCAAATCATAATAAATAGTCTGAAAATTAAATATATATTGAGTTTTTGTTTATTCAGCTTAAAACTAAAATAATTGATTGCTTGTTTTTTCTGTATGGTAAAAAATGTAATAGTACAATTTCAGATCATTTCATTGTTACTACTGATTGTATGTTTTTTCTTTCTGCTCATTATGGCACTTGCTGATTATGTGTATGAATTGGTGCTAAACCTTGCTTCTGTTTGTTGGAGTGTCAATAGGGGTAACGCTATACTGAGGGATACAACATCGGCAACATTTTATAAAACTTGCAAATGACCATCTACAACCCAACCCAAGTGTTGTCTACAACCCAAAACTGGTCAACACTCATCTATAATTAAAACAAGTTTTGCATCTGACCACAACTATAATCTTCTTTTATTATTGGGATGTATAAAGTTCACGAGTTAACGAGGTAAGCATTCAAGCCATTCATGATAGCATTACATTTGTGAGTACCAAAGAAAAGTCATACTAATTTGATATAATTTGTACTAATTCACCATAAAGTGGCAAAGCACATATCTATGACTGTACTATGAACAGACTATATGACTATATCTATACATTTATATATATATACCCTAGGACACTTATATTTCGCTAGTATTTAGTTTCGTGAGTAGCACACAGAGTAAAATTTCGCTGCAACATAATTTCGTGGCTTTGATGAGTGCGAAAATATAGTGGTGTGAAAATAAATGCAGTGGAAAAAACATTACATTCCTCAGGTCCAGTTCACTAATAAGAAAAAAATTCAATTTGGGAATAGTTCGTATTTGTAAACCACAGGTTGAAATGTGTGGGTGAGATCGACAATTCAATTTGATCACTTGCTGCCATTTGTTTCTTAGACTATCAATGAAGTCTAGGTCCCTCCTGCCGTGACTTTCACACTCTAATCCCAAGAAGAAGAAAATAGATAGGTAACAACCAACTTCACAACCAAAACTGTATAACCCTTACGTTGCCATAAACGCATTTATGCGTTTTCTAGGGGTCACTGACATAAACGCATTTTCTGACTTTCTCAGCAATTGTCTGGTAACCTGATTTTATTATTTGTTGACCACATAATCCGCGGTCTTTAAGTGTTTTATGAAATTGACTGTGTTGTCCGAAGATTTTTCTATAAAATCAGCCTAAAACAACGAAGCAATTTTAAACTTTTGTTTGAGAATTTCTAATCTAAAAACGAACATTTTTCTGTGAGTTCATTAACTACCCCGCGCGAGTCATAAAACAGGTAATTAGTTGTTGATGACATAATAGCCAGTTTAGATTTTCGTGATTATACAGATAATTAAATTAGAACTTGAAAAATACTGTATACATATCATGAAGCAATATCGGCAATTTCGGTAAAATGGCTGGCACTAGGCCGGTAACGAATTTGTACATGATTGGCAGTGAAAGAGATAATGAGGTTGGACCTGATGAGGGTTGATATTGTTTTTGGATGGTAATAAAATTCATCACTGCAATAATTATTCTTCAATTTTACGACTTCACCTACCAGACTTTCATTCTCACCAGTTACAAATTCGGTGACTAAACTGATATTGCTTTGCCATGCTGCTCATTTGGTGTATTAGCTATAATGAGTTTACCAGAAATTTCCCATTTATCCTAACCACAGACGAAAGTTGCCTGCATTTCTAATATTACGATTTTATTGTGGATATCAATGAACAAAGCTATTTAACTTCGCGTTTTCGCTCGTTCGTTATGATAGTTTAGTTTGGCTCATTAAATTTTTGTGAAAGGATTACACCGCGAAAACGCGAAAGTTAGATGCCGCGAATACATAAGTGTCCTAGGGTATATATGTATAAATATATATATATATAATTGTTTCCTCACCCCGGTTAACCCGTATGGGTGGTAATTTCTGCTCTAACTCGGGTCTCCTACCAGAGACCTGGGAGTTTGAGCATTCGCCTCAAGATCTTAGCTGTTCCCAATAGCGCACTTTTCTGCAACTCACCTGAGTTGATTGCTGTCGGTATTTGGGCAAGCCACATTTTATGCGCCGGTGTTATTGCGCCCAGTGCCCCAATGACTACTGGGATTACAGTTGTTCTTACATTCCAGCATTTTTCAATCTCTTATCCAAGAGGGAGATATTTCTCTACCTTCTTTTTTTTTGCTGGTTATATTGTAGTCATTGGGTACTGCTATATCTGCTATATAAACATATATATATATATATATATATATATATATATATATATATATATATAAATATATATTTAAATATATATATGTATATATACATATTTTTTTATATATATACGTACATTCGCTTTTCTAGCATAGTGCTCTATTTCTGGAAGTAAGAGCTAAAGTATTATAATAAAAGAATAGATGACTAAAAATGAGTTTTTATTACTTATAATAATTCCAGAGTTGTTGTCTGATGATCGTACTCTGTACATGAAACTAAAACTAATAAAAACTCATTTTTAGTCATCTCTACTTTTATATATAAATATATACATAAAAGATATACAACCACACATATACATATGTGTGGTTGTATATCCAATGTACGTACGCATACATGTACGTAAATATAAATAACTAATTAAATATATAACTACTAAATATATGTATTTTACAAATACATTTGCAAAGTATGTATCACTGTGTGTACATGTGTTTGTATGTGTACCTGTGAGTATGAATGTATATAGTTATGTATATATGTAAGCAAATGACATACATATATGTATATACAAACATATGACTGAGTTCGCCTATTTTTGTGTGTATGTAAGATGGGTGTATGTATGTTTATATTTATAGATACATTTGAACATATGTATATATCTAAATTAATGTGCTTTTATGCATGTAATTATAGGCATCTTTATAAATGTACTATATGTGCCTTCCGGCGTCGCCCGGGTATTAAAAATCAGTTTATTTACAATGAGAACTGATGAGAATTGCCTACCACTTGCTATTATCCTGGCACACTGCAAATGAAAAATGGTTTTAAAAATCGGCTTATAAACAATGATAAGTGATGAGAGATGTCTACAACTCTCATCACTCAAGTGATGAGAGTTTTCTACAACTTGCTCACTTTCTCAGCTACCACTATTATTAGCCTGGCATGATGCCAATGGAAAATTCCAGTAAGCTAGGCTCTAATGACGGTTATTCATGCCTTTTCCTCTGCATTGATGTTCATCTACAGCTATTCTACTAATACCTTTAGCCGGAATACAAACACTTATACGACATACAGAAACACTTTGAGAATTATATATATAGATGTATGCATATACAAACATGTAAATATGCATATGCCTGTTTGTATATAGGTATATGTGCATATGCAGACACCTATTTGGCCATGTATAAATTTACACATACATGGAAAAGTTTACAAAAACATATATTTTAACGGATGTATATATGTAAATACATGTTTATATTTATGTGTACATAAATATAAATGGAAATGTTTGGAATTTACACACTAACATAGATTTTATGTAAATATCCATAATTATGTGCTCCTATGTATACACATGTACACCTGCACGCGGTAAATCTAAATATACATACATCTCTATATATGTATTTAAAAGTGTACACAAGTATGCATATTGTATATTTATGCGTTGCATGTTTGCACATATGCATGTAAATGTGTATGTCTAAATGTATGCATGTACATATTTATACAAGTATGTAAGTATGGATATACATTATATACACACATATACATGTTTGTACGGTTCCAAGTATGGACAAATGCCAGTGGTCTGGCATGTGTGCGAGCATGAATCCAGGCTCCCATGAAGGAGTGCATGTGCTCATGTGCAAACGTGCATATATGTATGCATACATGCATGTATGTATGTATGTATGTATGTACATATGTGTGTACTTATGTGATGTATGTATGAATGTATGTTTGTACATACGTATGTACGTGCATATGTATGTATGTACATATGTACGTATGCATTTATGTATGTATGTATGTATGTACGTATGTATGTATGTACATATGTATGTATGTACGTATGTACGTATGTATGTATGTACGTATGTATGTATGGACGTATGTATGTATGTACGTATGTATGTATGTATGTACGTATGTATGTATGTATGTACGTATGTATGTATGTACGTATGTATGTATGTATGTACGTATGTATGTATGTACGTATGTACGTATGTATGTATGTACGTATGTACGTATGTATGTATGTATGTACGTATGTACGTATGTATGTATGTACGTATGTATGTACGTATGTATGTACATATGTATGTATGTACGTATGTATGTACGTATGTATGTACGTACGTATGTATGTACGCATGTATGTATGTACGTATGTATGTACGTATGTATGTATGTACATATGTGTGTACTTATGTGATGTATGTATGAATGTATGTTTGTACATACGTATGTACGTGCATATGTATGTATGTACATATGTACGTACGCATTTATGTATGTATGTATGTATGTATGTACGTATGTACGTATGTACGTATGTACGTATGTATGTATGTACGTATGTATGTATGTACGTATGTATGTATGTACGTATGTATGTATGTACGTATGTATGTATGTACGTATGTATGTATGTACGTATGTATGTATGTATGTATGTATGTATGTATGTATGTATGTTCGTATGTATGTATGTACATATGTACGTATGTATGTATGTACGTATGTATGTATGTATGTACGTATGTACGTACGTATGTATGTACGTATGTATGTATGTACGTATGTATGTACGTATGTATGTACGTACGTATGTATGTACGTATGTATGTTTGTACGTATGTATGTATGTACGTATGTATGTATGTACGTACGTATGTATGTACGTACGTATGTACGTACGTATGTACGTACGTACGTATGTACGTACGTATGTACGTATGTACATATGTATGTATGTACAAATGTATGTATGTACGTATGTATGTATGTACGTATGTATGTACGTACGTACGTATGTATGTATGTATGTATGTACGTACGTATGTATGTATGTACGTACGTACATATGTATGTATGTATGTACGTACGTACGTATGTATCTACGTATGTACATACGTATGTATGTATGTACGTACGTACATATGTATGTACGTACGTATGTATGTACGTATGTATGTATGTACGTATGTATGTATGTACGTATGTATGTACGTACGTATGTATGTACGTACGTATGTATGTACGTACGTATGTATGTACGTACGTACGTATGTACGTATGTACGTATGTACGTATGTACGTATGTACGTATGTACGTATGTACGTATGTATGTGTGTACGTATGTATGTATGTATGTATGTACGTATGTATGTATGTATGTACGTATGTACGTATGTATGTATGTACGTATGTACGTATGTATGTATGTATGTATGTATGTATGTATGTACGTATGTACGTACGTATGTACGTATGTACGTACGTATGTACGTATGTATGTATGTACATATGTACGTATGTACGTATGTACGTATGTTCGTATGTACGTATGTACGTATGTACGTATGTACGTATGTACGTATGTACGTATGTACGCATGTACGCATGTACGTATGTACGTATGTACGCATGTACGTATGTACGTATGTACGTATGTACGTATGTACGTATGTATGTATGTATTTATACATTTATACATTTATACATAAAATATACACATACACTAACAAATGTAGGTTTGTCTGAATGTATCCATAAACATATAGATTAATGTATCTATTTTACATGCGTGCGTATTGTGGGCATGAGATTGTGTGTGTGTGGGTGTGTGTGTGTGCGTGTGCGTGTGTGTGTGTGTGCGTGCGTGTGTGCGTGTGTGCGTATGTGCATGTGTGCGTGTGTGTGTTGCTATTTATATGAACAAAAGTAGATATATGAATATATATATTCCTATCACACATTGCATAGCAAACATTCCCTGGTAAAAATCATCACAATTTTATACAAGTACTGTACATATTAAAAGTTAGTGACGTAAAAGTGTGTTAACCGTAATAACTAGAGTTGCTTACACTAACTTTACAACATTTAGTGTATTTATTAGTTTTGATCTGCACTAAAATGTAATGTTGCTATATGCAGTCTGCATCGTGAAGAGTTCCCACCTTCAAGACAGATGTCCGTCTAATACAAACTTTGAATTCACTTTAAATAAGTTTAGATTACTCAACACATATTTGTTGTGTTTTTAACTATATTACTGAATTTCCACCTTTTATCACAAAAAATTTGTCACCTATTTGTTTGAGAGAAGTTGTCTGATCAAACAGATCTGTTGTTTAAGGGATCGCAACTTCAACTTTGCTAATAGTTTCAAAGAGAAAATATCACCCTTTTACACACGACAAATGCTCAGCTGAAAGAAATAGGTCATTGTTTCTCTTTCGGGCTATGTGAAAATATTTTTCGGCAAACTGCATTTCGACGTCATTCTTATTTCGTTGGTTCTAATAAGCACACCGACTGCCAAGTTTGAACTCAGGCCAAAATCATTGAATTTGTATGGTCACGTAAAATTCATATGGTGATGTGAATACATTATCATGTTCTACTTTCTAAAGTTAAAAAACTGTATAGGGTAATCGTATCCTGAGGGTGCACTGTTTACAAATGATAAATCACAGATTAATTACCTAACCTGATGCAATGTCATACGACATGGTCAAACTCGGTAATTTAAAGGCTGACTTGCCATAAAGTTTACATTACCGTTAATTGGTATAAAAAGATTCACCATGAGTTACTCTGCTGTGTTGTATGTTCAAAAAATGTGAAAACGTAATTACAAGCTTTAGAAGCTCAAAAGTAAACAGGTAATCGCAACCATCACGAAAACACCAGATATTGGAATCTCTTTCAAAGCAGATCAATGTTGATGTAATTGAACACACTGTGCTTCTGTTTACTTTTTCCTGCAACCTCATTCATCAAATTATTTTTTATCATTTTCATCATTATTGCTTTTTTTTCATCATTATTGTTATGCTGTCACTTTGAGCACTGATAGCTCAAAACTTAGCTTAAAAATCCGTTCAACTTCGAACTTCAGCTCGAGGGTTACTTATCATCCCATGTTATACATGAAAAATCTCTTGTCACATGTGATGGTCAAGAATTGCTGCAGAAAAAATCTGCGTCATTTTGCAAAAGGTAGTGGTGTCGCATGTCAGATGACGACTAAATGATTAGACCAAGCTGAAACGAAACTGTAAAGTAGCAAACATTTATATTTAACAAGAGTTTTTCGGTACAACCCTAAATCTTTGTAATAAACTACCGCTATCAGACGTTTTATTGAGCCTTTGTCAGCATTTAATTTTACATTATAACATCACATTGAACAACAATAATAACTAAAAACAACCACATATAGTTGTGTACATCATCAAAATAAAATCACAACACAATAAACCTACAGCCATTTTTTACCTGTTGGTTTTCAAGCTTTGAAGAGCTTCCAATCACATTTCCACATACTTTGAATCTATAAAACAGCAGAGTAAAATATGCTGAATCTTTTGATGCCAAATAACCACAATGTAAATTTTGCTGCAAGACAACCTTTAATTTTTAAAGCATTATAATCTTTACTGCATCGAATTAATGACAAACAGTATGAATATATAGAACAAAGTAAACGCACAAGAGATTTGTAATGAAATTGTCTAAGCTTAATGTTCATCTTCGCTCAGATACAATCATGCTAAAGGAGCTTATCCTATCATGATTAAATTATCACCAACATAAGGAAATACAACATTTAATGTATTTTATATGTATTTATTGTATATATAAAAGTTAAAAATATTAACATAATTATGATTTTAGCTCTTAGTCAATCTACATGATGCATTTCAATTGTATATTTAAGGCTTTACAACAAATAATTATCATAGCCTATTTACAAACGCTGTATCGCTGCTGTGCAGTGGTAAATATTTGTGATAAATCAATACAATTTGATATAAATAGTTACTTTCTGTCTGTATTACATATATCTGTAATAAACTCAAAACCAAAATCCATGCTTCTAACATAACATTGCAAGGAGATAAAATTGGAGGATTCAACAAATAAAAAAATTATTTTTGATAAATAACGAACAAACTTTACTTGTATAGTTTTATAAACAAACTTTTCACTATTTGCTATGCAGGCAGCCAAAAATCACTTAGATTAACCTCATTGACAAAAAGGTTGCAAATTTTGAGGACTATAAACTTTTAAAGCTTTGTAAAAAGCCATAACCAGAAATAAATTCAATTCGGAAAAAGGACACTTCTGATAGCAATGCTGAGTGCGTATATTAAGTCCTTACGAAATGTTTGCTATTTCATAGGACTAAATCGTTTCTTAAAAGCCTAAATAGTTTTGCCACTATGAAACTAGTTTGCATTGAGTAACCAACATAATTTATCTCCGCAGTAGTTAGCCAATGATCTATATGGGTGGTCATGTACATTTAGGCATGATAAACTAGCAAGTTACGCGTAAGTACAAAAGCTATGACGTTGCAACATGACGTTAAGTGATTATCGTCGGTTACTTCAAAATCAGCAACCCAAGAGCAATGCCTAGACTTCTGCACATGTGAAACATAATATGGAGTATGTCAGCTACTAATTTCCTTATAAAGCAGTCATAGCTAGTCGTAGTTAGGTCCATACAAAATGTTTGCTATTTCATAGGACTAAATAGTTTCTTAAAAGACAAAATAGTTTTGCTACTCTTAAACTTATTTGCAATGAGTAACCAACATAATTTATCTCCGCAGTAGTTAGCCTATGAGTTGCATGATTGGTCATGTACATCTAGGTATGTTTAAGTAGCAAATTACGCGTAAGTACAAAAGTTATGACGACGCAACAGGAAGCTGAGTGATTATGGCCTGTGGTTATTTTCAAATCAGCAACCCAAGAGCAGTGCCTATACTTGTGCACATGTGAAACATAATATGGAGTATGTCAGCTACTAAATTCCTTTCAAAGCAGTCATAGCAAAAGTGTAAGTCGGCTTTTTAGAGTTTTTCTAAAGTTTCAAAAATTTAGACATATTTCGTTACTTTTATTCTGCAGCTATGCTGCGTCTAATATTCAATCAGTTATAAAAAAGTTGGTGTATGATCAATTTATTAATTTATAAAACCTGAAGCAGATTGAGTCATTGCATAACTAACATTATTTTTGAGCTCATCACTTGTAGGACACATCAGTCTGCCTACCTCCGTGTGGCTTAGTTTGAATACAGCGAATCTGTTGTTCTGCAATCACGGACTTATAATCAGTGTTTAGATTCTGGTGTGCTATTCATCCTTCTACATTATTTGGACAATGATGGGATTTATTGCTACTTTTGTTCTAAGATTACTATAGACTAACTCGCTTGTCAAACCTTTATTTGTTTCTGTACTAAATGTATCTATATGTAAATTAGATGTTTCAATGATATACAAGCGACCAGTTATTTTGCATAATCATAGTTTGTAGAATTGACATCCTTTGTGTAAGATGCAATATCAATCATTGGCATATCTGAACCAAATCTATTTGCATAAGACATATTATTTATTGCGATTCTTAGTTTGGTAGATATGTACATGTCATCCAGCGGTAGTTTTAAACATTTTACTGGCTAACATGAAATAATGAGTGAAAAAAGGGATAACAACTAGTTACATGGATGAAAATTCATGTTCTTTACAAAATAATCTACATTATGTGATAATGGGAAATACAAAAGAATGAATAAATTTCAAATATTCCTACAGAAACATGACCTATTTAAGCGTGACTATATTTCATACACACACTTCCATGCTAAAAATTATAAGACGTTTTTTCAAGTTTTTCAGTTTTATTTGATTGTTAAAAGCTGCTTTGAAATTTGTATTAAGTAAAAAACGAGACGGCTAATAAATCAAACACAAAAGTTGCTTAATATCTATCACATGTCATTTTTTAGCACTTAGCATTGCATGCTTTCCTAAGGCCATAATCAAACGCCATTTTGGAAAAAAAGCATTTTTTTCCCAGAGTAAAATCTATTCATTCAGGAACTTGTTTAAAACCACTATGAAAAGCAAATTTGAACACTTTAAAGGGCATTTGATTTTACACCGAGCTTTTGGAACTGCCTAATTTTTCTCAACAGAACTTTTTATGTCCGTCAAAATAGTACAGTTTGGCGGAAAAATGTAACTTTTTACTAAACCAAATTGAAGTATTGAAACAAGAAATGTTTCTTCAGTATTGAAAAAGACAATCCAATCAATCATATTTGTCTACTTTTTAAATTAGGATTCTGCTCTTTGGTGAGGAGTACAATATACATGTATAATGGTGGACAGGGACAAGTTTGAGTTGTGAGTTTAAGAAAAATCACGTTTTAGAGATAGAGTGATCTTATAGTATCAAACACCGACCTATCAGAGTATCTCTAATTCTATTTATTGGGAAGAAGTCAAAAGTAACAATCTTGTTATATTGTTTGTAATAGCTCAAGCAAATATTACAGCACCATTTGTTTACCTAGCTCCACTCTGTTATGCTCTCTAGTTTAACTTTTATTTTAATATGTAAATGTTAGCTGTTGCTGTAATAGTCATCATGACAGACCTCTGTTTTCTTTGAAAGCTTTGTCTTCATTGTCTGCCACCTGTGTGAGTATAATGAATAGGCTCTAGACTCACTAGTAAGTTTTCAGTATTTAAAGGTTGACTTGCAACAAAATTCACATTACAGTTACTTGGTATCAAAATATTCACCATGTCTCCTCTGTTGAGTTGTAGTTGCCAAATATGTAGAAATGTGATTGAAAGCTCTTAAAAGCTCAAAAACGAAAAGCCGCCATAGATTGGAATTTCTTTATTTCTCTGACGTAGTCATTACAGTTTGGTTATCGTCTTGTCACGTGATGTTCTCATGTGAATTGAAAGGCCAATAAAAAGCTCAAAGTAAAACTTATCGTAGCGCTAGTTTATGACAAACACTTCGGGTTTTACCGAAGACGCCGTATCAAATATAGATGCTCGCTAATTTACAGTTTTTTTCGGCATTATCTATTCGTCAAGTCGTAATCTGATCATGTGACCCAATACTTCGCAAACAATTTTTGCAGCACTTTTCGATTATCACAGGTGACCAACAAGCTCGTCATGATTATCAGACAATGATATGTACTCCTTCGAGCTACAGTAAGGTTAAAAAGTTTAACAAATTTTTATGGTAAGTTATAAGATATCAGTGCTAAAAGTGACAGCATTACAATGACGACAAAACAGACGTGTAAGAACAATAGACATGGTTTAATTGAATGCCTGAAGTATATTTGTAAAAATATTTTGACGAATGAGGTTGCATGAAAGTGTAAACAGAAACCATCCTGTAACAGCTATGTCCCATTTGAGCCGTTTTTAAAAGGGAATCCAAACTATGGCGGTCTCGTGTGACTGCGATTACCTGTTCGTTTTTTAGCTTTTAAGAGCTTGTAATCACATTCCCATATATTTTGCACATACAGTACAACAGAGTAAGACATGGTGAATCTTATGATACCAAATAACTGTAATGTGAATTATGATGCAAGTCAACCTTTAAGGTCGGTTGAAGGTTGTAGATGTCATTGGCTGTTTGAGTTTTGATCTGGTTGCCCCTTTGCCTATAATTTCTTTTCAGCATCATGCATCCCTTCTGTGTTCTTGATTAGCTAATTAATCAAATACCCTTTTACAATATTCTACCATATTCCAAATATTGTAATTTAATACTTTAAATAACAACATAATTTAACAACGTTTAATAACATTGGTAACAAAAATTTTGAATCTCTAGAACAAAGGTATAATAAAAAAGGATTATTGATGGTGTTTCCTAGCATTTATGTTCCATTTCATGCAGATAAAATACTGCAAAAGGATTTATTCTGTTAATTTGGTTATCAAAAACATTTAAAAATGGAAATATCAAAATATGCAGAAACAAAAGGCAATGAAAATTTTAACATCTGAACCGGGTATTTCAGATTATTTTCTTTGTAGTAATTGGTTTATCTAATGCTTGTAACCTTTTATATGTATTAGGTCACTAGTTGTGCTTCCCAACGCTGCCTGGGTATTAAAAATCAGCTTATCAACGATGAAAAGTATTGAGAGTTGCCTGCTACGTACTATTTGCTTGGCACATTGCCAATGGAAAATTTGAGTACGCCTCATAGTGAGAGCTACCATATTTTTGTGAAGGTATATTAGGACCCCGCGTAGTACGCAAAGCCGTTGGGTATTTGCTCCCATAGAGCGAAATATATCAACCAGACAATGAATCAATCTTTGTGGCTTAATTGGTATGAAGCCGCACTTGCCGATGGGAGGGTCTGAGATCAAATCTTTTTCAGTGCAGATTATTTATTCCAAATTTAAATAGCTATAGTCAGAATGCAGACATACAACATACTTTGATAATTATACATATAGATTAAAGTTAATATTACGAATTATTGATTATAATATCACTATTGCTTTTTTATTACGAAAAAACATGCATCTTTTCCTAGAAAACACTATGACCTAAAATTTGTCAAGTATACTAAAATAATTTCAATTTTTAGTCAAATGACAATGCATTTAAATTTAATAGTTTCTGCTTTGCATCCAACTCATTATCATAGTTTATACACAAATGTTGCACTTCTGTCGTGCAACAGGGTCAAACATTTGCATTCAATTGTTAATCTAAAACATAAGTAACTATCTTCTATCCGTATTGTCTGTATTAATATCAAAAACAAAGTTTATGCTCTTAGCATAACCTTACGAGGAGATAAGATTGGCTAAATGAACACATGAGAAAATAATAGTTTGAGAAATAACAAAACAAACTAAGCTTGTATCATCTCATAAGCAAAATCATGTTTTACGCATGACTTTTTAGCTGCAGCAAACTAAGTGCTACATAAATTTATAATAAAAACTGCAAAATTATAGACCAACTATTCTCAAAGCTTTAGGATTAGCTATAACAACAAATATATTTCATTAAGAAATAGTACCATTTTGATAACACAGATAAATGTTTGCTGTAAACATATGCTGCATGTTTCCTAGTTCATAGTATTAAATAATATTTAATAAAACAAAAAGGTTTGGTACTATTAAGCTAACGCGCATGTGATAACCAACATAATTTATCTCAGTTGCATTTGGTCAATGAACCATGTGAATGGCCCGGTACATCTAGTCATGGTGGAGTAGCCAATCACATTCAAATACCAATGCTATCACGAGGCCACATGGCATAAAGTGATTGCAGTCAGTTGCAATAAGTAACGCCGGGAGTAGTGCTTGAACTTCTGCAAGTGTTAAACATAGTATGGAGTTAGTTTGCTACCGATATTCTTATGAAACAAGCATGGCAATAATGTGAGTCAGTTTTTTTCTATTAATTTAGTCATACTTTATTATTCTTTATTCAGTAGCAAAACTTTCTCTAGTTTTCAACAAATTATGACAAGTCTGCATAATATGAAGCTGTTATTACAGAGAAATCTGTGTGAGATCAAGTCATTGAATGATTGGGCGTATTACTGATTGCAAAAGTCGTCAGTGCATCTATCTTTAATTGAAGTATAACTTCAAGCACTGTTCAGTAGGGGCTTAGTTTAAAAAACAGCAGTTCTTTTGTTTTGAAAGCAACCACTTGGAGGCGATATGTAGGATTTGATATGTTATTTATCCTTTTATTTCAGCAACAATGGTATTTATTGCTACTTGTGTCTGAGTTTACCATGTAGTGACTTTTATGTCAACATCTCAATTGTGTCAGCAGCTTGTATGTCTAAATATGTAAATTAGGTGTTTTATTGACATAAAAGCCTTCAGTCATTTTACAAAATCATACTTTGTAAACTTTGACATTCTTTGTGCTAATGTAAAATATGCAATGCCAATCCTTAGCATATCTGGGACTGCATGTTTGAATGAAGCTAGTTACAAAACTCAGTGGAGACAGTACATCAATCAATGTTTCCATCAAAATGTCACCATTGAGCTACTTTTCACTCATAAGTTTTGAGTGATCAGCACAAACAAGTTTGAGCTGTAGGGCCAAAAATATTTCAGTGATAGTGATTTATAGCAGTATCAAACCTCAACCTTTCAACTTATTTACCACCCTATTTATTAGTAGCCAGTCAAAAATAACTACTTTGATAAAATTTTTAATAGCTCAAGCAAAGATGACAATACCCTTTGTGTACTTAGCTATTTATATGTGGTTATAACTCTTTGTTTATGGTTCCTTTCTGTTGCCAGTTGTCTACTGATGCTATATTGGCCATAGTGACAGGCCTCTCAATAACTCTATTAGTTGTTTTTCGCACTCTTATCTTTTAAGGCTCTATATGTCTTCATTGCTTGCCAAATCTTCGAGTGAAGTGAATGGAGTCGAGATTTTTTGCTGAATGTTCTGCTCTTTAAATGTTGGAGAGTTGTTGGTGTTACTAGCGACTTGAGTTTCTTTTTGTTCCTGTTTTATTTTGCATCTGCTGGTTGCACTATTTTCTATGCTTCATATTTGCCTGGCTGATAGAGCTGTCAATTTTTTTCAATGCCAACTAGCATTGACCAGATTTTTACATTTTGCAGTAACACTTATAGAAAGTTTGTTTTAAAATTTTTGATCCCTGCTGATGTAACTGCTTATGGTCTGATGTCGGAATTCTAATGCTTTTGCTTGCATGTAGTTTTGCAGTTTGTTCCACTAAAAAGCAGTGCCTTAACCCTTTGAATTCTGACGGCTAGTTTTTCGGCATTGCAAAGGGTATCAGAAACCCTAGTGAACGGAATACCAGCTTTCGCATGAGTCTGTTTACAAATGACGATTCTATGTAAAAATGTTATTCATGGAACTTAATTATTACATAAGACTTTTGACCAAAATTTTTCCTATTTTTAACTAATTCTAAATGTATTTACTTGGTTCCTTCATTAGAATATCAGTTTTTAATGGAACAATATTGTTAAAAAAATTGAAACGACTCATTTATTGATAGGTCATAAATGATTGTAACACAAGTAAAGAATTATGTGATACTAACTAAGATTTTTCAAATTATTTTGAGACATAAAACAATGATGAGCATATGCTCACTAAATATGAAACTGTTGCAAAGATTTTTACAATTTTTTTTGTTGAACAAACTTTTCATGGTTGTAGTCGGGGGAACTGTGAAATGCTTTTTTCGGTTTGTGACATTGTAAGTGAATTGTCGGACTTTTTTACTTGTGCTTTGCCAAAAATATTTGTATTATGACCACATTTACATTAATTTGATAAAATTTAAAAACTGTCTGATTGTCAGACAAATTGCTAAAAGATACATACACACATTGACAATGACAGCCAGGCTTCAAAAGGTTTAAAAACGGTAAAAAGATATAAATCTTTCAATACGCTCTTTGGCCTATGGAGCGTACCAACTACAAACACAACATTTTAGTAGTATTTTAGTCATTTTTGCCATCAAGGTATTGCTTTAGTAGCTTCATGTCATGTTTCAACATTTATGTTGGTGAAAAACTATATCAAACAAATCTACGATTTGTACATTAGAATGTTCTGAGTAAAGAAAAATTGTGAATGTAAGTAAAATATATGGAATCAAATGAAATAATCATTGTTCTTGCTTGTGCATGATTGACGATTTCATATAATGTAGATTAAATTGCAAAAGTTCAATATTGTCAGCTCCTGCAACTTTGGCCGTATTGGTCTTAATTATTCTTCAATTAGACTTGTTGTTCTTAAGAGTTTTATTCTGATAACTGAGGGTGTATTGTGTTCTATTCATGTGCCGTCCTGATTATTGTTAGTAATCCTCATTGTGCTCGCTTATGAGCAGTTTGCCATACAAGAGCTGTTTTCTTATAAAGGTGGTTTTATATATTATACTGTTTGGTTGGGTATGACCACACTATGCTAATCTTATATTTCCCTAATCTTATAATTCTCTAATAATTCTTAGCTTTCTTGTCAATGAGATATTTGTCAATCATCGAAAATTTTAATTCTGCCTAACATAATTTGTAACAGTTTCATATCTATGTAGATGTCATTTAGACTTGCAAAAATTTGGTTGTCTATATAAAACTAACATTTTTTTAGAACGATTAGTTCTTTGGCAATGTTTGTGATATGTAAGTTTGCAGAAGGTTAAACAGGAAATCTCATTGGCATTCTTATGAAGCCACATTGGGAGTAGTTTTCATAAAGTGTAAATTGTGTTCCATTCAGTTTCTCCATTTTGCTAAGGCAGTGAGTAAAAGTCAGATATGTCATCTACAGAGGAAAACAGTGTATTCCCAGCCATGTGAAAATTGATCGCTTGAATCAATGGTGCTTCATTAGGTTTTTTTTTTCAAAGTAAATTTCGAGGTCTGTATATTGCAACTTGCCTGACTCCCTTTCTATTCTTCTTTAGTACAGACAAAAACGGAGATTACTAGGTCAAACAATCTTTTGACTATTTTTCATGAGGATTTAGAGTATTTGTGCAATTGGCTTCAACTGTGCTGCTACAGAACAGCCTTTAACCTTGTCTTACAACCTTGTGCTTGTAATCTGCCAAATCGGTTTTCCAAAACTTTTACCATTGCAACTTACTAGGAAAAGTATATTAAAATGGTAGCTAACATAACCGATGTTACTTCACCTATCAGATTTGCTAATCAAATTTGTACTGACATTGTCTATTTCTCCTCAATGTTTTGCAAAAAAACTCCTGTTTATGTTGCAGCGTTGTGTTTGCAATGCGGGCGTTTTTCTCCTCCCAGCCGCTTTTTTATCTATCTGGCATTAAAATCCTTCTTGAAAACAACATATATATGATGATAATGAGGTGATTGGATGTAATATATTTTTCTCTTCATCTCTAGGTTGTCTTTAAAATATGCAGCCTTGGTCGCTATGCATTAGTGGGAAACATTGTGAATACTGAGAACAATGCTGTAGTACAATATATTAGCAATACAGTTGTCTAAGCTTCACCTGATTATTTTGGCTATTCACAACGAAACAAACTTTGGCATTGTGAGTTTACTTTGCTTTAAAATATGTTCATTTAAATTGACTTAAAACTTTACGAGTTTTGGATAGCAACTAAAGTATATTACTATAATTAAAAAAAATAAAATACCTACTAAAAATACATTTAAAAATGCACTAAATTTTATGCAAGTTTTTGAATAAGAAAATGAATTCCCGTGTTCTAAAAATACCTAAAATACATTGAACAAAATGTTATGAAAATTGTTCTTGATTGTGGGTGATTGATGAGTTTATGTAGATTGACTACTGTGAGTAAAGGTGTGGTAAGTTACAAATCTTGTTTTCTTCTGCAGGGTTACTGATGATGATCATAAATGTTTTGGCTTTGTACTCATTTTTCTTTAAATGTTTTTTTTGTAGCTGAAGAAGTATGCTGTTTTATTCATCAATTGAAATTGATTAAAATTGAAAATAACTCATTATCCTCAATCAGTTAGCTTTTGAGGTGTATACTAGTGCAAAATATTTATATTATATCTGCCTGAGAATTCTTTTCTGCGTAAGATGCAGTAATTCATTAGCATATTTTAACCAATATGCTTGTATAAGTCAGATAACTTGTGTGACTCTTAGCTTGCTAGATATGTGCATGTCATCCAGCTGTGGGTTTAAACATTTGAATGACTAATAGAAACTATTGAGTAAAGCAACACAACACTCGCACCTTTATACTGATAAATGTAACACTTGTTCTTTGAACTTGTTTTGTTTTATTTTATTTTTGAAGGCTGCTTTGACATCGGTATTGAGTAATCAAAATATTACTAAAAAGTTAAATAAGAATGTTGCTTAATATTTTTTATTGCTGATTCCTTATTATTTACTGCTACATGCTTTCTTAAAGCCATCAAAAATCCTTTGGTTACGTGCATTTTCAAAGCCATAATAAAGGCTAACTTTTCCAGATTAAAAAAAAATGTTGTTTTGTGATCAAATAACCTATTTTTCACAGGTTAACTCTTTTGATTTGGTTAGGTAATAATTTAAAATCGCTGTCATTACTACATTTGAATTATTTTATAGACATCTAGTCTTATATCAAGGTTTTGGACCCTTACTCAATTTCTCCCAAAACTAATTTTGATGTCAGTCAATTGAGCACAGTTGTCCCCAGAATAAGGTTTGTTACTAAATCAAGCTGAGACATTGAAGCAATAAATGTTTGATCAATATTGTAATAGACCCAAAGAAAAGTCTCTGAAAGATCGAGCTATTGAATAACTAACTGACCAATATCATTTATTGCCAGTTGGCGGAATCATCAGTACGTCAACGTTTGAATGTCATCCAGTTTTAAAGACTGTTCAGGAATGGCTTAAATAGAAAACAGCAGCTCAACTGTTCTGCAATCAAACACATGAAACCGGTATCTGAATGTTGGTGAGTTATTTATCATTTTATTCCGGCAACAATGGTATTAATTGATACTTGCTTTTTAGTTTACTATAAAGTAACTATTATGTCAACACCTCCATTGTTTTTCTTCATATGCATCTATATGTAAATTAGGTGACTTAATGACATACAAGCAATCAATTATTATACATAATCACAGTTTTCAATTTTGACGTCCTTTGTGTGAGCATGTAAACCACAATGCCAACAATTAGCATATCTAGACTAATATGGTGGTATAGACTGAATTGTTTGTGGTACACTTAGATTGCTAAGTATGTAGCTGTCATTCATGGCCAGTTTTAAAGGTGTTAGTGTATAATATAAACCAAAGTGTGAAAAAACACAGCAAAAATATTGAAACAGTTGTTTATATCGGTTTTGTGCTTTTGAAAAAAGTGTCTACAATCTGCTACAATAGTAACTCAAATTGATTAAGCAACTTTCTGATATTTGTGCAGCAAAATGTCCTATGGCAACATCACCCATAGGTACACTTCATACTGATCATTTCATCCTGAGGATTATAATGCATCTTCTTTTAAAATGCAGCTACTCTGACCTTTATAATTAGTAAAAGGCAAAAGTACTCAAAAGTGAAACATTGAAGTTCCTTTATATTTATTGTTGCTGATTCTCTAACATATATCGTCACATGCTTTTTTAAGGCCATAATAAATTTTGAGTTTTGGAAATTTTCCCAAATTTCCAATCAAACTTGCAAATTAATGTCACTAAAAGTAGCATCAAAAGTATGTTTGCCACAAAAATAAAATGTTACTTGGCAAGTTGAGGAAAATTTAATAATGTGGAGCAATGTTTCATCAGTATTGTGAGTAATCCCAAAAAGTCTCATGTCTTGTAATTGTCTAGTCTTTTCATATCAGTTATCCACTGTTCTGTAATGAGTCTGAAATATAGTGGTCAACATGAACAAGTTTGAGTTATAAGGCTAAAGGGTCAATGAAACTAGGCAAACTTATTGCATGCGGAAGACCAATGAGATTTTGCTGGCATGTGCCTCAACACATTTTACGCCTTGCAAACTACAAGAAGAAATCCGCAAAAAGCAATTCATGCATTTGTAACAATAATATTTAAACATTTTTATATAGTAAATATTTCAAAATAGTTTTCAATTTTGAAAACAACAAAAATTTGCCATTTTTAAAATGGTCTAATTTTGCAACAATTGACATCGAAATGTTAATTTTTTACTGAGTATTCTTTTACTTTTTGTGAGTCATGTCATACAGGAATGAGGAAAGTCTTATTAAATAAATGAACAACTTAGTGTTCATTCTGCCAATCTAGTGTTTTAACTCAACACCAACTCGCTTAGTGAATTCTGTGTTCATTTTGATGCTGTTTCCGTGGTAACAAAATGGCAAAATGTTGCAAGTGTATTTTGGTAAACATTGACACAAACAAACTAGCAGCCAACTCATCGCATTTTTGTACAAAAACAACCAATCAAAATGCACCTAACAAGCTATAAAGTTCTGGTTGCAAAACTCTATCGATATTGTTTAATATCAATTAGCTGAGAAAATTCCAGTGCAGGTTGGCACCACTCAGCATGATATTACCTTACATATTGCCTAGTGTGTTTTTATGCCTTAAATATAACAAAAAGTTTTAAGATAGTGATATTACATATAACGGTATCAAACATGAAACTTTCAGAGTATCTATCACTACTTTTTAGGAAAAAGTAAAAATAGCCAATGTTTTGTGTTATTTTCAAAAGGTCAAGCGGAGATGATAGTATCCTATGAGTGCTTAGTGCTATGTAGTTAGTGCTTCTAGTCCACAAATAATCTCTGTCAACTGGCGCTCTCCTTGTCATACTGAGAGGCCCTTCAATCAGTTGAGGAATTGTATATACTTTCCTTTCTCAACTGGTCACTGTAATGGCCATACTGACAGGTCTACCATTGAGTCAAGGAATTGTTTATTTGCTCTTTTCTTTCAAAGCTTTGTCTTCAATGCGTTACACTTATTGGAGTGAAGTGAAATGGCTGTTGGCTACTAGGTTGAATAATGACCTCATTTGGCTGGTTGAGATTTGTGTGTGTCACTGGTAGTTTGAGGTTGTTTTCTGCTGGTCCTTTGCTTAGAATCCGCTGTCATTAGTTATTGCTTATACAGGTGTCATTATTTAAATACCAACTGGCAATAGCTTTCTAAGATTTTTCCGATTGATTTTGATATTTTACGACAAAGCATAAAATAATATCGTTTCAAAACTTGTGATCTCTGCTCATGATACAACTTCCAGTCCGAGTGTGAAACGCCAACTCCTTTGCTTTCAAATTGGTAGTCATGCAAACCATTTTACTAAAAGGCAGTAAATCAAAATACTATTAGCACTAACAATTTGAAAATACGGTTTTACATACTCCAAGGAATATGGCGATACCAAATACCCGAATAACTTGTTATATGTTTGTGTGCTCTATTCTCTAGCTATTTCTTATGTTTGCCCCTGCCATGTACCAACATTTAGGGTAATGAGAAATGATGGCAATAAAGTCTATGATTTCTACAATACTGTATTCCTAATGAAACAATGAAAACAATAGTAATTCAAACATTATAAATTGTACAGAGTAGTGCCATACAGATTAAATACTGTTCCAATCAGTTTCTTCATTTTGCAGTGGCGGTGAGTAAAAGTCAGATGCAAAAATTGAGGAGAAGAACAGTACATTTTCAGCAATGTAGGAATTCATATCACCAGTCAAAAGTGAGTCATTTTGTGAAATTTTCAAATTTTATTTAGAGCTCTGTAATACACGAGCAGTGGGAATTCGTTTGCATTTTTCATACTACGCAGGAAGAAGGTGTGTGCCGGATCAGCTGAATTTGTTCAATACGGTTTTTAATAACTTTTTTGTTAGTTAGTCAATATTCTTTTTCAGGTTTGGTTGAAAATATATAGTATCATAAAAAATTGTTTCTAAAGCTATTAAGTATAGCATCATTGATTTTAGAGCTTGCAGGAGTCTCAATCCTTAACTCCCAAACAACATCTCTGTTTTGAATTGTTTGGTATTCAATGTTTGTCTACTATTTCTAGTTATAGCTCATAGTATATTAAGACTATAAAATTGTGAGTATCTGACAGTGTTGAGCTGACGTGATTGTGTTTTGTTATTTCATATGAGAATGATTGTCTTAGTTACTAGCAAATGGACAGACAAGCTCGAGTCCTGGAAAAGCATTACCATTGTATTTCTAGGTATTAAAAAACAAATGTGGTGCTGATTTGCTGGTTGTTCCTGGTCTCACAGGCCGCCTGACCATTTGACTGACTGCTTCCCTTTTATTTAAAGCATTTTTTCAGGTTTTTCCAAAATATTTTGTCTGTGTATGTTATATTGTGAAATAAGTTTTATCTATATCATTAATAGTGTTAAAAACTGTGGAGTTCATAATTCTTGGTAGTTAATAACATGCAGTGTTTGGTTTAACTTAGAGCTTGTCTCCTTAGATTAGCACTATTACATCAGCTAAAGTTCATGCAAAATATTAGGAGTAAAAATCATATACATTAGCGATTGTTTCCATGATCCATGATAGACTATGACTAGTAGAAATATACATTAAATCCACTTCTCACGTTATAATAGCATACTTGTAGCTCATTGTGCAGTTGGTGGCATTTATAATCCGCTATATTGTTTGATCTGAGTGATTTAGCTGTTACGTAATCGTCTCCTAGTAATTGTCCGACTGTAGTTGAATCTCTAAACATTCTGTAGATTAGTGATCTCCATCATAGTGTTCTTTTCATTGTTACATAATGTGTTTACTCTCTACCAGAATAGTTATCACATTACATCTTTGAGTCAATAGAATAGTTTAGTGGTGGTAGAATTAGTTTAACCTGGTATCAGGGCCTTTTAGACCCTCGACCACCCCAGCGTTATGATAAACCGTTTTAGCACCTTAACCCTTTTGCAGGTGAGTTTTTGAGCCTATTTGTGATCGCCCTGGTTGAATTAATTTAAAAAAAATGAAAATTTTAAAATTTTAATGAAATGATATTTTTTGCCACATTATGGTTGTATGATAGGTTTGTATCATATAACCAGGCATTTTACAAACAGTTTTACACCCTTTGTGCCTGTTTGAGCTATTTAAACTACCCTTACACATGTAAATTTTGAAAAGAAATGAGAAATTGATTGTTGTTGCGATAATGTATGTTATATTGTTGAATAAAAGAAATTCTGTATTTATATTACAAATAAAATATTTTATAAGTAGAACCACACTTTGTAATGCATATTAGCCACTGTTTAGACTCAGTCCATATCACATATCCATAGTCCATACAGTCTATTTGAGGTCTATAGTCCATACTGTCTATCATCAGATTGACATCAAAAAAATTTGAGTCATTGTCTGAGTCATCAGCTATAGAATCAATGCCAAAACAAACTGGGCCCTTCAAGTTGATCTAGCAGGTCGTTGGGAAGATGAAGCCATGATTATAAAATGCTTGTTTGTGTTCACACGAAAATCAATGCTTGGATCTTACTAAGTAAAAAAGGAACATAGAAAGGGCATCGACAACGGTCGTAAAGCATAAATATCAATTTGGGGGAAAAGGGAAAAGGAAAAGGGGGAAAAGGCTTAGTATCTTACTGAGTAAAAAAAACATAGAAAAGGTGTTTGATAACGATCGTCCAAAACAAGTTGAAATAAAAAGATAGCTGTCTAAAATGTAGTTATTCGAATCTTCACATGTGTTCTTTTACTTTTAAATATTTTTTAATTGGATAGAAAAACGTACATAGACCTATAGCAAGTTCTTTTGTTCACATAAAAGCATAAAAAACCATTCGGGGGGGGGGGGGGGGAGGGGGGAGGCTTAGTATCTCACTGAGTAAAATAAACATAGCAAGGGCGTTTGATAACGATTGCCCAAAACAAGTTGAAATAAAAAGATACATGTCTAAAATGTAGTTATTCACGTCCTCGTGTGTGTTGTTTTACTTTAGAAAGTATTTAATTTAATAGAAAAATGAACACAGACCAATAGTAATTCTTAATATATATCGAACGAGCTTACGATATCGAAATTAATGTCGCACCACCCACTAGAATCACTATCGCAAAACGACATTAATGTCGTATCACCTGCAAATGGGTTAAATTGTTGCATTATATTTGACCTACTATAAAACTTGAATTCGAATGCCATGGTGGCTCTATTTTTAACCGCTCCCTTATGGTGGCAGTCAACTAAAAGTGACTTTAGTCGTCAGACTTTTGAGAAGATAAATTTAACTCTTTTTCGTGCAAAGCGATGTTGCGTATATTTTGCACCCCCGTTGGGCAGATCAAGAATAACTATTTTGAGTGCAGTAAATCTGCTAACCTACCTGCTACTTTCTGTATATTGCTGAATAAATATGCATAAAGAAATACCTTTACAAGGTAATATCTGCCGCTGGAAATTAACCTACAATTATATTATAGCTTGTACCCTAATTTGAAGTTTGTGAAAACCTTTTATTTCTCATCTTGTTTTAAATTTGAAAGTTTTCTCTCATTTCATAACCATACTACACAATGTTGCCTAAAGATTTTTGCACTCATCGATATAATTGTCGCAATTTACGGTTAAAACTCGTTTTTATGAGCAATATAGTTGGTTATAAGTGTCATACATGGCCATCTCAAAGAGCTTGCATGGAAAAAACTGTCATAAACAGGTACTGCTTGCACCATTTATGACTTAGTAGTAAAAAATAATAGCTTCCTAATATACTGCGTACCGATAGCTTTCTAGTATCGTGTTACCCTAAGCTGAAAATCAGGTACTATAACAACCAATCAAACATCATTCAAAACATTTAGTATAATATTTAAAAATTAAACTATATATTAGAACTATTGACTGGAATCATATATTACATAGGCTCCAGGCTCTTCATTTGTCTTGATGACATGAGAGGACAAGTCTAGTTTCATCCCTTGCCTAAAACTTTAATTTGTTGATTTCCGGTTTTTTTGGTAAAACTCTTTTTATGTCCAAAACTATTGATCATGCCAAATACAAATATAGTTTTGCCAGTTTCTGTAGTACTTAGCTGGTTACATATTTGTGATTAAATGGAAACAAAAATGGAGAATGTTTGATAACAGTTTGATTTCACAATGCCAATTATTGAGCAGAATAGCCTGGGGAACTTATACTACTTATAGTTACCACCTCACAATTGATCCCGCTTTCATGATAACTAAATAAACTCATAGGTCCCAATTTTAAAGGTTTTTCTGTAGTGTCGTACTACGCGTGTAGTTAATTCTCACCACACTCTCTTATTTATGGCAAATGATTGCTTACAAAGATGTTACTCATCTAGCAAAACAAGATTGTCTGTCGAAACATACTAAATTTTGGCAAGTTTTTAACAAGATTGGGAAAAAAGCGGAACTTCGACCCAATAACATTATATAGTTCAACGATTTAAATCATATATTTAAATCAGCAATTGAAATCATAGATTTAAGTAATTTATAAAATTTTTTGGATTTTTTCTGCCAACCCTTCCACTCATACTCGGGCTTACTTAAAAACTCAGTTGATACTCTATCTTTTTCATTAAAGTTCTGTTTGCCGATTTGTTTATTTATTATCCTGTCATATCCTGAGGTTTTAGATACAAAATTGTAGTACTATTTTAATATCTTAATATCAAAGTTAGTACCTTCATTTAATACTTGTTTTAATCTCCATATAGCTGATATTCTCTTTATACTCTAATAAGCTTTGTCGTCTGGTATGGATAAGGATGTTTTGTATATTTGCAGTTCCAAAGGTGCTACATCCAGTGTAGTTCATTTGGCCTCTATAAACATTTCGTCAGGTGAGTCAAGTATTATGTAGGTGTAAGATCTCAGACTATTTTTCATGTTTCCCATATTTCTCATTTTCCATTTCCTATTTCCCATTCCCCATTGGTTATCTATATTTTGCTAAAGGCGTGCTTATGTTGCAGAGTAAAGCTTGTATCCAACAGGCTTTTTCTCTCCCAAGCTGCTTTTTGTTTTACCAGCATCAAAATCATTGCTAAAACAAACTGTAATAACAATGGGATGAATGGATGTACATTTAACAATGAAGGTCATCTATAAAATAAGGAACCTTAACGCATTGCATTAGTGAAAAACATTGTGAATATCAAGAACAATGCTGTGGTACAAGAGATTAATGATTAAGTTGTCTATTCTTCATGTTCAATTTTAATGAACAAAATAAATCCCAAAGAAGCCATATCTAAAATTATTCAAAATTTACCTACTGTACATGTTCAAACAAACCAAAATTTCTCTGAAATTGTCTATTCATGGGTTTAAAGGGAGATACTGCAACAAGGTTTTCACTTGATATCAATTTTTCTCATAAATTCAATGTTAATTTACTTACTAACTATTATGCTTGGTGAAAGTCTTTAAAAAATGCAAAATTTAAAGGCAGAAATCTTATTGGCTTTTTTTAAAGCAACATTTGGAGTGGTTTACAAACAGAGTAAATGGCGATTCATTCAGTTTCTTTGTCTGGCAGTAGCATTGAGTGAAGGTCTGATGTGGTATCTAAGGTGAAGAGCAGTGTATTCCAAGCCATGTGATGATTGATCTCCCCAGTCAATGGTGTGTCAGGTGTGTGTTTCAAAGTTTATTTTTAGCTCGACATTTACTAGATAGTCTGACTTCCTTTCTATTCTTCTTTAGTATAATAAAGGTGATTATCAAAACATTAATTCAAAAACAGGATAATTAACAATTATTTTTTAAAGATTTTTCCGGAGAATATCTAGTATTTGTGAAGTCAGCTTCAACCTATGCTGCGGCAGGACAACCTTCAACTCTGTGCAACAACCTTGTACTTTTTATCTGTCATATTGGCTATCCAAAACATGAATCATTACAACTGGATTACCAAAAATGTATTAAAAATGGGGGCTAACATAAACCATTTTATTTCCTTTCACCCATTGGATAATAACTGGTATTGACATTGGTTATCTATATTTGGCTAAAGGTTTGCTTCTGTTGCACAGTAAAGCTTGTATCATACAAGTATTTTCTCTCCCAAGGTGCTTTTTGTTCTTCCAGCATCAAAATCATTGCTGAAAACAATATGTGATAACAATGGGATGAATAGATGTAACTTTAAATATCTTGAAGGTTATTTATAAAATAAGGGACCTTGCCACAATGCATGAGTGAATATCAAGAACAATGCTGTGGTACAAGAGATTAATGATAGAGTTGTCTATTCTATATGTTCAATTTTAATGATCAAAATAAATAGGCCCTATCAAAGAAGCCATATCAACAATGATTCAATATTTGCCTACTGTACATGTTCAAACAAACCAAAATTTCTCCGAAATTGTCGATTCATGAGTTTAAAGGGAGATATTGTAACAAGGTTTTCACTTGCTATCAATTTTTCTCATAAATACAATGTTAAGTTACTTATTAGTTGGTAAAAATTACGCCTGGTGAAAGTCTTTAAAAATGTCGCAAAGTTGTCAATATTTTGCCGACAGACCAATGAAGTGGGTGTTTTGTGAGCATACATGGCTGAGCTGATAGTTACTTGATAGGCTTGAATTTGATGTTTTTTTATTAATGTAAGGTAATTTGCCTGGAGCTTGTCACGAACCCTTGTTGAGACACAGCCCAATTATTGTTCTTTGTTTTTACTTGGTCTTCATTGCTCTCTCGTAGCACTTTCCTATAATAAGTATGCTGTTTGGACGATGGTTGCTGAACTCTAATATTTGTGTGTGCATATTTGTAATACTGGTCAAATCCCGCTACTGTGAGCTTCTACAAATTACACCTTGCTCAGTAGTAAAGAACAAGTAATCAAGATGCTCTAACGGTGTAGTAAATGCAAGTGGTGTGAAATCGGGTCTTCGGTGAGCAAAAAGAGTTGTAGTGCAATGAAGGCTTGTCACCACTTCAGTAACATTTTAACCATTAAAAGCCTGTGTGATTATATACATGTATACTCAATATTCTCATCCCTGAGTCGTAGTAACCACCGTATTAAAGCTAGTAGCATGTGTTGTCGCTTGTATTGGAGTTGCTATTATGAGGCAATTTCTGGTATTCATGACAACAGTACTAGTGGATATAGCATTATCATAGTTCGAACTGCCATAAATATGACTTTTTTCTATATTTTCAAAGTTTTTAAAGTTGACATTTCCGCTATCTAGTGAGTTATTTTTGCATTGATCAGTGAGACAATCACTGACCACTGCAGGATCAAATACAAGTTTTATTCCTTTATTTTGAAAACCGGATTGCTCGCTGACTGGTTTTCCCAGTTTACATCTCTGAGATCAGACTTTATTTCCTAATTTCTTAGCTTGTAACAGAAAAAATCCTTCCCAGATTATCATTTTATGTCATAATTTACAAATAAGTATTCTAATGACAGTATTTTAAACTTAACCGCGTTGTTATAATATTTTTGTTAATAGGCGACTGCTTTAAAAGCTTCTACCGAAGATGATGTTAATATGTTGTTTCCTACAGTAGATACTGTCGCAGTATCAATTAAAAGTTTGAATCCTTTATTTTGAAAGCCAAAGTGCTTGCCGTACAGTTTTTTTCATTTCACATTTTTGTGATGGAATATTTAAGTCGTAATTGTTTTGCAGGTAGAAAAAAATGATTTCTTTTCAGATATTTGTTCCATATCATACGTAAGTTATAGATAAATATCTTAAACACTATATTTTAAACTTGACAACATTCATATTATTTTTTTATTGTTACCGGGCGCCGGCTTTATAGAATTCTATCAAAAACGACGCTTATGTTGTTTTCCAACAGAATCAATAAATGGCTATTACGTCACTTCCCCAGCAAAAGGTTTAAACAAACATGTTTTTGGTTAACCCTCGTAGAGCTGAATTTTGAAATAGAAATTCCTTTTGCTTCAAAGATTGCCTCTTTTTATTGACAAAATTTTTTTAAAGTATTAAACACCAAGGATATTATTTTATAACCTATTAGAGTTTGGAAAAGGTGGCAAATTGGAAAAATGCACAAAATTTTATGCAAAATTCTGATTAAAAAAAGTCTTATGTTCTAAATATATCTAAAATGCAATGATAAAATTGTGGTAAAGATTTTTGGTGTTCGTCTTCGATTAACGACTTCATGTAGATTGAGTCCTGTAAATGGTGATAGTGATCATAATTATTCTGGCTTTGTACTTAAGTAGGTTCTTAAAATGTTTGTTCTTATATCTGCAGAACCATGATGTTCTATTCATGTATAGCACTTGATTAAAATAGACGATTGCTTGTGATCCTCATTTACATATAGTTAGCTCATTGATTATCATTCTAAATTTTGTATGTTATATTGGTCAGACAACATTTAAGATTTGCGTATGTCCGAGGTTCACTCCTTGACTGGCAAAGAAGATCATGCATTAACATTGTCCTTTTGTCAGTTTTTTCTGTTTTGTTGGTTACAAGCTAAGCTAAGTTGTGTTTGCTTTACTGCTATTAAAATTTCCTATCTCATAATAGTCGGCAACTCCTTTTCTTTATTGAAATCCAAAATTCTCTTTTTGATATATAAAACAATGATTGTCCTCACATCCTATGTCAGTTTTGTTTGGTTTTTGCTTGTTATTTGCTGTGCTAATATGAGCTGATGCATTAGTGCCCGGCCAGTCAGTCAGTTCATTATTTTTCAGTTACGGAGGACGTTAATTTGATCTGATATTGCCTGTAATATTTTTCTATGCTCATGAAAATCATGCTGCCTCACAGCAATCTTGTTTTCTACATATCATTGATAGTTCTTGGAAAGCAATGGTAGAATGTAACAAACAATCTGTTTAAAAAGATGTTCAGATTGTTAGCTTCATCTTTATTTAAAGAAAACTGTTTGAAGAACTTCAATAAAGTCTATATAATGCCTTGGTTGCTGTAAAGGCATGGGAGGACAACTTCAAAATTCTTCTTTTCTAATCTCTAACCTTAAATATCTGTAATAAATTCCTAAAGAGAAACCTTGTGTGATGTATCTCTATAGTTTTTGTTCTCGTCGTACACATATAAACCCTGTTGTTTAGCATCAATATTGATGTCTTGTATATTTGTAGGCTTAAAAGCGGAACATCCCGTGCGGCTTAGTTGGGCTTGGAAAACATTAAGCTGTCCTACAAGTCAAGAAATAGATGGGGTAAGATTTAGGATTATATGATATTTAAAGAATAGAGAAAGCATAATATTATTATGCTTAATTATTTATCTTGAGGTGTTGACTGATGTTCTAAAAAAAAATCAAGGAGACTGACCAACCAGAAGCTGAGATATAGCCAGCCAAACACAGGTCTACCAAAAAACATAAGTGTTTTGGTAATCATCAATATACGACGTATGAAATCGACTTGTGTGCCATTGGTCAATTAAGCCAACTAATGCGGTCTCCTATAACAATCACGGCGTTCTAATTGGTTTAATCCCTGTAAGTATAGAGCACTCAAATCGGGCCTAACCATCATTGCTCTGAGAATTCCGAACCAGTCCCTCTGACGTGTAGATTAGTTTTAGCATAAAATAATTACGTACATTTATTATTTTGCAACATTGCTCTATCTTGCTAGTTCAGCTCAGCTTTGTTGTTCTCCTGCTTAGCTTCCCTATTCAGACTCATCTTTAGCATTGTTCCGATTTTTAGCTACTATAGCTAATCAATGGAATCAATTAAATCAATGATCAATCTCGGTTATCATTTGGAAATTTCTACAAATTATATTAGTTACATCATTTATTCTATACACGGTTATATTATTATTTGTAAGTACAAGTATTTCAAAGGCATTGTAAATTGTTTCAGATTAACAGCTTTTTATTTTAAAACTATCAGAAAAGGTTTATAACTCTGGCATGCTTTTCAAAATAGGAAGTCTTGGTTAGTGTTTGTACCACAGCAATGTCAATTCAGTTTTGATATTGCAACAAATAACTTTTGTAACTTTGTAACTTTTATAACTTTTGTAACTTTTGCAATAACTACTTTTTTTGTATAGGTACAAAATGGTTTTATGGAATACTTTAATAACCAATTGTTAAAATGTGTTGATATGTTAATGTATCTTAAGGAAAGTTTTAATCAAAACAAAACAATTAATAAGTTTGTAGAATTACGCATGGTTAGTGATACCAATGATAATTAGTGTGAAATTCCACTCAGATTTTTTATGGGTCTAAATGGGATATTGTTAATTATGAACAAGCTGATTACTCATGATTAGAACTGCCAATGTACTAGTACTTATAATGTTATTTTTTTATTCTTTACTAATATATTATTACTATTTCCTGTTCTTTATTAATATTTTTGTCTCATGATTTGATTTGCTTTGAACTGCTGGCACCGATGAAAATAAAGTTACAATCAACCTATAAAAAGCTAAAGGTACATGTATATTTTGTGTATATTTAGTAGCATATGACTGACTGTTATGCAGGTGCTGTGAATAGAATACCTACTAGAACAATACCGATACACCCTGGCTGGAGGTCCAGCATTATGACTGTAACAGCAAATAATACAAATAATACTTGTACTTGTACAATAATACAAGTAATATGCATTATGATTATTATATTAATCATAAAAAAACATCATAAATAAGATAATAGATAAATAAAAAAATCAAATCAAAAGTTATTGTTTTTTTTTTCTACAGCAAGAGCAGCACGGTCAAGTTATTTTTTTTAAAATTATGGCTGTAGTGAACTTACAGTCTGTTAATAGGGACGATAATCACGAAAATCAACAGAATGCTGCAGTAGGTACACAGTAGAAAAAACGATGAATGAACAAAAATTCACATTCCCATTTCTTATTCTAAACAAACTGCAAATCGCAGATGTCGAATATAGACTATACACGCGTCGTTCGTTGAACAGAGGATCTTCGGAGCATATCCCTGGAGATCGAGTTAAAATTTGAAGCCCAATAGTCAAAATCTGCTTTTCTGTTTTGAAAAATCATGGCGATGGGTTGTGGGCAAATGCCTTTACCACACAATGTTTGCTTGATTTTCCTGAGAAATCAGAGCTAGTCTGTAAAGTCTTTACTATCGCGAGAAGCGTTTCACATCTCGTAGCCTAAAACAATAATTTTACGTAACGTCGGTAAGGGTGCGAAACTCCGGCACATGACCGATAAGTCGATTTCATACGTCACAATTCTCGGGATTTTCAAAGGGTTTTCTTCTGATTCGTTATTAGGAAGACCTGTGTTTGGCTGGCTATATCTCAGCTTCCAGCGGGTCAATATCCTTGATTCTTTTTTTAGAACATCAGTAAACACCTCAAGATAGATAATAAAACATAATAGTATTGTGCTTTCTCTATTCTTTAAGGTAACATGAGATAATTTTGGTTTACTGCAGCCTTGCCTACTAGCCCATTTGTAAACATTGGAATAATAACTGTTGCTATCAAATAAATATGTACAGTTTGTGACTTTTTATTGTCATGAAACATCTCTTCATCTTATGTTATTGCCGAAAAAGTCATTCATTTGCTGGGGACTTGAATATACAATTCATGTTACTCGCTTGCAGAAAGTTGCTTTTTTAATCCATTGTCTCACCTTGTGTGAATATGATTCATTTAGTTTTATGCTGATGTCATTATGGTTTTATAATGTACTTGCTGCGGTATCAACGTGTCTTGTCTCATTTTTGTTCATGTTGCTTGTGTGGCACATGGTGAACTTCCTTGAAAATTATGATGTAGCAATTTTATCTTCCAATGCTCAGTATTTTTCACAACCATTCTACATATGTTACACTATATCCCTGTTGAAGTTGTCTTCCCGGAATGTTGTGTAAGTTTGATTTCTGATCAACCTGAATTGATTTGACCTTGTGTTGCTATGAGTTGTAGTATCGTCATGGGTTACTTCTCTTGCTACCCAAGTGTTATTTTACTAGTATGCAATTAAATATACAGCAAAATATAGTATTTCACAATGGCGCATCTAAGGTATAATAACTACTTTTAATTACAATACTTTTGTAAAATAATTTTATTTCAATTGCATCAATATTATTTTTGCATTTGCTCATTTCTAAAAAGAGGAAGGCTAAAAATATGTCACATAATGAGCTCAGAGAATTTTCAGCCCCTTCTCTAACTATCGTGAGTAACCAGTTGAGCATGTCTCAAGTCAGAGACACT
This sequence comes from Watersipora subatra, assembly GCF_963576615.1. NCBI lineage: Eukaryota > Metazoa > Bryozoa > Gymnolaemata > Cheilostomatida > Watersiporidae > Watersipora > Watersipora subatra. The sequence goes on from NW_027045388.1 coordinate 123,691, forward strand.
TACACTTACAGTAGCTTACTGCATGATAATTATGGTTAAGAATAGAATAGTCACTTTCATCGTTGATATTGCTCAACAGATATTTGTAGAAGTTGTAACACTTCAGGCGTAGCCGGTCACCGTGAATATTGCAATGAAAAGAAATGACATTGCAATGAATAGAAAGTTGATATATGACAAAACTTTCTTTTTGTTAACGTGCAAACCTAATGGACTAATTAGTGAACTACTCACTAATGATAAATGTTCTGTAAAAAATTACTGAGGCCAAACCACGTCTTTAACCACATTAACTATGTCATAAATGTGATGCCGCTCTGAGCGGCACTGGCATGCACTACTCCTGGCTTGCGGTGTATAATAAGCTGATATAGATTTTGATATCAACTTCCAGCTGTGCCATTTCTGCCTTGTGCACCTAGTTTTAATATTCACAATTAGTTTCATGATCAATTAGCCTACCCGGCTCAATAAGAAGTACCAGCCATCATTACTTGTCATTGTATTGAGTTCAGTGTCTAGTTTCACCGCCTAATTCTCTAAGAACCAGTCATCATCAGTCTTCTAGCTCCAGTTCTTATCAACCTTAATTTTTCTTTTTTCATCTCTATTTGCTATTTTGCTTTGCTGCAACTCTGTGTATTGCTTCATTTGTGAACTCCTACGTTTTTGTTTAATTTTATGCACTATTGCAAGGGTATTTCAGATTTGAATCATGATACTCCTGGTTATTGCCTTAATATTGCCACATTCTCTGTAAATGTTGGCAATGTTTGTCTTTTTAAGGTTCTACTAAGTGTTTTGCTAGGGTGGAGTGCCCTATGGAAAAATGGTTTATTTTTCGACACCCATACTGATGGTGACCAATGTCATTGTAAATTTGGCGTATCGGTGACCCACCCAATATGAATTCCAAATTATCATGTTTAAGGTGTATCTCAGTTCTGATAGCGCTTTGTTCTATTTGCAAGGTTGCCTCCGTGGTGGTCTTAGAAAGTTAAAACTTTGATATCCCGTCCACTTAGAACAATATATCTGATGTAGGACTGTTTTTACATCGGATATTTATTGCTAATTGTGTCAGAATTTACTATGGAGTGACTTTTATGTCAAAATATACTCTGTTTCAGAGACATATGAATATTTTTTTAACATTGATGTTTTTATGACCTACAAAAAATCAGTTATTTTGCATAGTTATAGCTGGTATATTCTAACGTTCTCTGTGTAAGATGCCATAATTAATTAGCATATCTTAACAAAATTGTTTGTAAAAGCCAGATAATTTGTGGGCCTTTTAGCTTGCTTGATATGTGTATGTCATCCAGCTTTGGGTTTCAACGTTTTAATGATTAATAGAAGCTATTGAGTAAAACAAAACAACACTCACACCTTTATACTGAGAAATGTAACACTTGTTTTTTAAACTTTTCTGCTTTATTTTATTGTTTTAAACTGATTTGACGTCAGTATTGAGTAAAAAAAGACTACTATAAATTTAAACAATAATGTTGCTTAATATTTGTTATTGCTGATTCTCTAGCATTTATAGTTGCACGTTTTCTAAAGCCATTATAAAGCCTTTTGGTTATGTGCATTTTCAAAGCCACAATAGAGTGTAAGTATTGCAGATTTTTCCAAATTATTGCTTCGTGACCAAAGAACTATTTTTCACAGGTTAATTGTTGTGATTCCATTAAGCAATAATTTATAATCACTGTGATTACTAGTTTTTAATTACTTTAAAGGACATCTAGTCTCATATTAATCTTTTGGACCTTTACTTAATTTCTCTCAAGACAATTTTTGATGTCAGTCAAATGAGCACAGTCGTCCCCAGACTAAAAGTGTTACTAAATCAAGCTGAGACATGGTAGCGTAAATGTTTTCTCAATCTTGTGAATAGACCCAAGAAAAAGTCTCTAGAAGATCGAGCCATTGAATAACTAACTGACCCTTTTGGTTTATTACTTGTTGCAGGACTCATCAGTATGTCTACATTTGAATGTCATCCAGTTTCAAAGACTGCGCACAAATGGCTTAAATGGAAAACAGCAGCTCAATTGTTCTGCAGTCAACCACTTGAAACCAGTATCTGGATGTTGGTGGGTTATTTATCATTTTATTCCTGCAACAGTGGTAATAATTGCTACTTGCCTTTTTTAGTTTACTATAAAGTAACTTTTATGTCAACACCGCCATTGTTTAGCTCCATATGCATATATGTGTAAATTAGGTGTCTTAATGACATACAAGCAATCAATTATTTTACATAAATACAGTTTTCAATTTTGACATCCTTTGTGTAAGCATATAAACTGTGGTGTCAACAATTAGCATATCTAGACCAATATGGTGGTATATGCCAAATGGTTTGTCCTACACTTAGATTACCAAGTATGTAGCTGTCATCTATTGCCACTTTTAAACGGGTTAGGGTATAAAATAAACCAAGGAGTGAAACAAATAATACAGTAATATAATAGTAATATAGCAAAAATACTGAAACAGTTGTTTAGATCAGATGTGTGCCCATTAGAAAATAGTCTACAATCTGTTACATTAGTAACTCCAATTGATTAAGAAAATTTATATCTGTGCAGCAAAATGGTCTATGGAAACATCACCCATGTCTCCACTTCATACTCGTGCTTCAAGCCTGAGTATTACAATGCATCTTCTTTTAAAACGCAGCTACTTTGACATTTATAATTAGTAAACGACGAAAGTACTCAAAAGTGAAACCTTGAAATTGCTTTATATTATCGTTGCTTATTCTCTAACATATATCGTCCCATGCTTTTCTAAGGCCAAAATAAGGCAGAAGTTTTGCAAATTTTCCCATAACATTACTTGTGAATTAAAGAAGCTTTTTTGCATAAGTTATAGCTTTATATAAGTTAAAAGAGTACTAATTTAAAGTCACTCTGATTACTTTGTAGGCTTTATCGGTTGAACCAATTCAAGCTCATTTCTTCTCATATAAAGCATCATTCTGTACATTTACTTCAATTTCAGTTGAGAGAAGTTTTGATGTCACTGAAAGTGGCAGGCAGTGAAGCAATGCTTCGTCAGTATTGTGAGTACAACCAAAAAGTTCTTGTCTTGTAATTTTCTAGTCTTTTTATATCAGTGATCCACTGTTCTGTAATGAGTCTGAAATAGAGAAATAGAGAAATAGACAAGTTTCAGTTATAAGGCAAAAGGCACAATCATACTAGGCAAATTTATTGCATGCAGATGATCGTGGAGATATTGCTAGCATGTGCCTGAACACATCTACGACTTGCACACTAGAAGAAAAATCTCCTAAAATCAAGTCATGCATTTCTAATGATAATATTTAACCACTTTTATAGATTAATTACTTCAAAATAGTTTTCATTTTTTAATACAATAAAAATTTTACATTTTCAAAATGGCTAATTTTTGCCATAATTGACATCCAGAAGATGTTTTTTTTACTGGGTAATTTTGTAATCTTTGTGTTTCATGCCATACAGGAATGAGGAAACTCTTATTAAAAAAATGAACAACTTAGTGTCAATTTTCCCAATCTAGCATTTTTGCTCAACATCAACTCGCTGGTTGAATTCCGTGTTCACTTTGAAGCTGTTTCCATGGTAACAAAATGGCAAAATGTTGCCGGTTTATGTTGCTAAACATTGACACAAACAATCTAGCAACCAACTCAATGCATGTTGGTACAAAAACAACTAATCAAAATTCACCTAACAAGCAATAAAGTTCTCATTGCAGAAACCTAGCGATGTTGTTTAATATCAATTAGCTTAGCAAATAGTGTGTTTATGTCTTAAAATTGCCAAAGTTTTAAACTAGTAATCTTACATATACCAGTATCAAACAGCAAACTTTCAGAGTATATATCACTCCTACCTTTTAGGAAAAAGTTAAAATACCCAATATTTTTTGGTTATTTCCAATAGCTCAAGCAGAGATGATAACATCCTTTGTGTACTTAGTGCTATGTGGTTGGTGCTTCTAGTCCACAATTAATCTCTGTCAGTAATTGTCAACTGGCCCTGTACTTGTCATACTGACAGGTCTCTCATTCAGTCAAGGAGTTGTTTATTTGCTCTTTTCTTTCAAAGCTTTGTCTTCAATGCATGCAACTTCCTTGAGTGAAGTGAATTGACTATGTGCTACTAGACTGAATATTAACTTCCTTTGGCTGGTTGAGATTTCCGTGTGTCACTGGTAGTTTCATTTTGTTTTATGTTGTTCCTTTGCTTGGCATCTGTTGTTATTAGTCATTGCTTTTACAGCTGTCAGTAATTCAATACCAACTGGCATTAGCTGTCTTATGACTTTCACAATTGATTCTGATATTTTACCGCAAACCATATAAAAATATTGTTTCAAAACTTGTGATCTCTGCTCATGATACAATTTCCAGTCTGAAGGTGAAACGTCAACTCTTTTTCTTTCAAATAGGTATAGTCATGCAAACCATTTTACTAAAAGGCAGTAATTCAAAATGCTATTAGCACTAACAATATGAAAATACTGTTTTACATACTCCAAGGACTATTGCGATACAAAATACTTAAATAACTTGTTATATGTTTGTGTGCTCTATTCTCTAGCTATTTCTTATGTTTGCCCCTGCCATGTACCAACGATTAGAGTTATGAGAAATGATGGCAATATAGTCTATGTTTTCTACAATACTGTATTCCTAATGAAACAATGAAAACATGGTAATTCAAATGTTATAAGTTGTAAAGAGTAGTGCCATGCAGATTAAATACGGCTCCAATCAGTTTCTTCATTTTGCAGTGGCAGTGAGTAAAAGTCAGATGCAGAAATTAAAGATAAGAGCGGTACATTTTCATCAATGTAGAAATTCATATCACCAGTCAAAAGTGAGTCATTTTGTGAAATTTTCAAAGTTTTCTTTCGAGCTCTATAATACACAAGCAGTAGGAATTCCTTTGCATTTTTATATTACGTAGAAATAAGGTGCGTGCCAGATCAACTGAATTTGTTCAATTTTGTTTCTATTAACTGTCTTGCTAGTTAGTCAACTTTCTTTTTCATGGTTTGGTTGAAAAGATATAGTATCATGAAAATTTGTATCTAAAGCTATTAAGTATAGCATTAATGATTTTAGGGCTTGCAAGAATCTTAATCCCTAACTCCCAAAAGAAAAACATTTCGGTTTTGAATTATTCGTTATTCAATGTTTGTCTACTATTTCTAGTTATAGCTCATAGTATATTAGGACTATAAGATTGTTAGTATCTGAGAGTGTTGAGCGAACTGGATTATATTTTGTTATTTCATATTGGAATTTTGGTTTTAGTTACTTGCAAATGGACAGACAAGCTCGGATCCTAAAAAGCATTATCATTTTATTTCTACCTATTATATTACAAATGTGGTGTTGTTTTGCTGGTTGTTCCTGGTCTCACAGGCTACATGACCTTGTGACTGACGGCTTCTCTTTTTTTAAAAGCAGTTTTAGAAGTTTTTCCAAAATAGTTTGTCTGTGTATGTTATAAAGTGGTGAAGTAAGTTTTATCTACAGTGTATATCATTAATAGTGTTAAAACTGTTGTTTTTAATAATGTTTGCTAGTTAATAGAATACAGTGTTTTGTTTAGCTTAGAGTTGTTCTTATTAGATTAGCTCTATTACATCAACTAGAATTTGTGCAAAATATTAGGAGTAAAATCCCTAAACATTAGCAATCGTTTCCATGATAGACTATGACGGGTAGTAACTTACATTATATCCACTTCTCACATTATAATAGCATACTTATTGCTCATTTTGCATATGGTGGCATTTATAATCCGCTATATTGTTTGATCTGAGTGATTTAGCTGTTATGTAATGGTCTCCCCGTAATTTTCCAAATGTGGTTGACTCTCCAAACATTATGTAGATTAGTGATCACCATCACAGTGTTCTTTTCATTGTTACATAATATGTTTACACTCTACCAGAATAGTTATCACATCTCATCATTGATTCAATAAAATAGTTTGGTGGTGGTAGAATTACTTTAACCTGTTATCAGGGCCTTTAGACCCTTATCCACCCCAGCGTTATGATAAATCGTTTTAGCACTTTACATTGTTGCATTATTTTTGACCTACCATAAAACTTGAGTTCGTATGCCACGATAGCTCTATATTTAACCGCTCCCTTATAGTGGCAGTCAACTAAAAGTGAGTTTAGTCGTCAGACTTTTGAGAAGATAAATTTAACACTTTTTCAAGCAAAGCGTTGTTGCTTATATTTTGCACCCCATTTTGGGCGGAGCAACATTAACTCTTTTGAATGCAATACATCTGCTAACCTACCTGCTTATTTCTGTACATCGCTAAATAAATACACATAAAGAAATACCTTTGCAAGTTAATATCTAGGCTGGCAAATAATCTATGACTGTATTATTGCTTTTACCCTGATTTTAAGTTCGGGAAGTTTTTTGTTTCTTATCTTGTTTTAAATTTGAAAGTTTTCTCTCATTTCATGGCTATTTTAAACAATGTTGCTTAAAGACTTTTGCAGTCATTGATATGTTTGCTGAAATTTACAAGAAAAACTAGTTTTTATGAGCAATATAATTGGACGTGAATCATATATTACCTAAATCCAGGCTCTTTATTGGTCTTGATGACATGAGAGGACAACTCTCGATTCTTCCCTTGTCTAAAACTAATTCGCTGATTTAGAGTTTTTGGGTAAAACTCTTTTTATGTCCAAAACTATTGATCATGCCAAATGCAAATATGGTTTTGCCAGCTTCTGTAGTACTTGGTTGGTTACATATTTTTGATAAAATGGAAATAAAACTGGAGAATTTTTGATAACAGTTGGATTTCAAAATGTCAAATATTGAACAGATTTGCCAGGGAACTTGTACTACTTATAGTTACCACCTCACAATTGATCCTGATTTTAGGGTAACTAATTAAACTCATAGCTCCTAATTTCAAAGGTTTTTATGTAGTGTTGTTCTACACATGTAGTCAATTCTCACCACACTCTCTAATTTTTGACAGAGGACCGCTTACAAAGATGTTACTCATACAGCAAAACAAGATTGTCAGTCGAAAAATATTGAGTTTTTGTAAAGTTTTAACAAGAATAGAATAAGAACAAGAATTTGACCAAATAAAATAATATAATTCAACGATTTAAATCATATATTTAAACCAGCAATTGAAATCATAGATTTAAGTCACTTATCAAAACTTTTTTGATTTTTTGTACCAACCCTTCCACTTATGCTCGGGCTTCCTTAAATGCTTTGTTGATACTCTATCTTTTTCATTAAAGTTCTGTCTACCGATTTGTTGATTTATTATCCTGTCATATAGTCATATTTGTCATTAAGTTTCTGTCTACTGATTTGTTGATTTATTATCCTGTCATAAAGTCATATTTTTCATTAAGTTTCTGTTTGTCAATTTGGTGATTCATTATCCTGTCATATTATGAGGTTTTAGATACAAAGTTGTAGTAGGCGCTTCCCTTTGTTAGCATCTTAATTGAATACTTGTTGTTATATCTTTATACCTGATACTCTCTTTATACTCTAATAAGCATTATTGTCTGGTATTGATAATTCTGTTTTGTATATTTGCAGTTACCAAGGTGCTACATCCAGTGCAGTTTATTTGGCCTTGATAAACATTTTGTCAGGTGAGTCAAGTATTATGTGGTTGTATATAGTTTATATAGTTTCATTATAGTCTTATTTTTCATTAAGTTTCTGTTTACCGATTTGTTGACTTATTATCTTGTCACATAGTGAGGTTTTAGATACAAAGTTGTAGTACTATTTTAATATATTGATATCAAACTTATTATCTTATTTTAATACTTGTTGTAATCTTTTTAATGCTGATATTCTTTTTATCCCCTAAAGAGCTTTTTTGTCTGGTATCGAAAACAATGTTTTGTGTATTTGCAGTTACAAAAGTGCTACATCCAGTGTAGTGTATTTGGCCTCGATAAACATATCGCCAGGTGAGTCAAGTATTATGTGGGTGTGAGATCACAGACATTTTTTTATGTAACATGGCATAGTTTATATTAGTTTTGCTTTAACCTTATCTTCTAGTCTAATTGTAAGCACTAGAATTGGAGTTTTTGCAGTCATCCAAGTCCGTCACAGTTATGACTTTTGATTTTTATGGTTTATCTTAGCACTTTCGGTTATTGCTGAAAAAACAGGCGGTTTACTACTTGACTCAACCTTCAATGTATGTTACTTGCTGCCTGTCTGCTGTTTGCTGTTTGATGTTTTTTGAATGCATTGTCACACCACGTGAAAATCCCATTCATCAAGAAGGATTTTGCGGTTTTTTATGTATTGTTTTGGTATCCTTTGTTTAACGATGCAGGGCATAGGGCGAGGTCAACGTGTTTGATTTTACCATTCTGGTTTTGGCATGCACCTGCCATACGAGTCAACCTAGTTCTCTGGCTCAAATCACTTGATCATAATAGTGCAGTCGGCATCAGAGGCAGGGGCTGTGTAGCTGAGAATATGCCCTTTAAAATATCAGTTGGAAAAAACTTTCCATGTTGTTTTTGTGCCATCGGCGAGATGTACTACAATTCACATAGAAATGAGAGGCGATGGTTCTAGTGAAGACCACACGGTTAAAAAAACAATACGTTGCCAGTAAATAGGCCTGCCTTGCAAAAAAATGCCACATTTTATAATATGTACGTATTAACAAAAAATCAATGCCGCAAGACAGATCTCTGTCAGGAATCGTGATTCATTTACAGGAAAAAGGATCAATAAAGAATAGAAAATATGTTGAATGAATTACCAAAATGTGAGCTGCTAAGCAGATATCACAAAAAAAAAACATAACAATAAACAAAAAACCACATTGTTTCAGAAAAATAATTGTAGTGATGACAGTTTTAATGGTGAATAGTGAAATTATTTATTTGATTCAATTCATGCTGAGTAATAATACTAGTATTTTACTACTCTAAAAATAAATCCTTATATGTAATATCATACATCTGTGATGCAAAATTGTAGTTTGCATCTTATTTTGTTGTTAGTCTTGCAATAATTCAGGAACATCCACTAAAGCCTGGTTTCCATACACACCGCTAAAACTGATGTTACGTTGGTGTTTGTGGCGTGCGATCACATGACCATCACGTAATCATCCGCGATGAAATGAGAATTTATGTGTCGAGTACTGGCGGTAGTTGCAGGCTGTAAACACTGGAGCTCTTTGCTGGTAAACCATTGCGAGGGGTCACAGGCAAAAATATTCCTGATATGCATGGTACAAGTGAAGACCAGTTATTTCTAATTAACATGGTTAATCTCTTTTGTTTGTTTCGACTAGCAACACAGCTTCATGTGAACTTAAGTCGTCGTCAAGCGTAGCACTGCATTGTTCTGCTGCACGAGATTACACTGTCTCGCAGCTCTTATGAGAACCAGGCTTAAATATATAACATTGTTTATAAAGGTAAGGTCAAATGTCATTAATCAATCTATTTGTCAACGTATCACATCATTAGGTGTTGAGCTAGTAAAGTGAACAAGTTACATTACGGTCCAATTGTTAAACTCTTTATTACTGAATTAAGAAATAAAACTATTCACTGATTACTGCCAGCAATAATGCAGCTTCAAACGTTATAAGCAATGCACACTGTTTTTAAACTTTTGATGAGTTATATTACACAATTTGTCTAAATTCCATGGATAACCAACACATTTTTCCCAAAGCGATCAGTTGGGGGTGAACATACGTATATTCAAGTAAGTGTAACCATTATTGCAAGGTCTTTGGTAGACTATAATTGTTAAATGATTGTTGAGTCTATTATGATTAAAAAACTTTATTATATTAAATTCTTGTAGGCTAATAGTTTATAGTGTACAGAAGCGGAGGGTTGTAGGATGTCCATCTGAAAGTTAAACCACACAAACAATTGCTTAAGATTTTTCTGAGGTAAGTGATAATAAGTTTTAATGCACTCAAATATTAAATAGAGCTTCCACTTATTTTCTTAAATTGTTTTTTTTTTGCAAACTGGTGTCATAGTAGCCCATCGTTGTTGCTCAGCTACCAGGCTTAATGTTTATTTGAGCAAAACTGTACGCAGGTATTATGATGATTTGCAACGGTTTTATATGCTTGTAGAAATCATTCAGGCTTGCAGCAATTTATTTATATGCATGTAGGGCTGATGAATTTTAGAATTAATTGTGCTTGTAAAATTTATGCGACCTATATATACACAAAATATGAAACAGGACAGACATTGAAAATGAGAGCCAGTGCTGAAAGGACTAAAATAATATTGACACTAACATTAAAAACCATTTTACAACACTCCTTTGCCCGTGCCCGTGACAACTACATACATCCCTTGTCGAAAAGGTTTTGAGCATTTGGTTCTCAAGCTATTGCTAAGAACATTGGATGTTCTTATCGTGTTTCAACATTTAGGGTAACGAAAATTCATATCAAGAAAGTCTTTGATTTGTAGATTACAATCTCCCTAATAAAGCAAAATTTTTATATAACTAAAATGTATTGCATCTAATTTCATAAACCTTGTTCTGGCTTGTGGTTGATTAATTGTCTAATTTAGACTGACTGCTATAAAAGTTTTAATAGTTTGGAAGTCTTGTTGCATCCTGCAACATTGGTGACAATGAGCATGTTTATTATTTTTTGTACTTATTGTTTTTAAGATGTTTGTTCTGATAATTGTAGGAGTATGCTGATCTAGTCATGTATTGCATTTGATTTAAATATATTATTCCAAGCATAATTTATTTAGTTAGCTTCTGTGCTGATCACCATACAAAAGGTTTTTTTTAATGTTGGCTATTTTGTATATTATGCTATTTCCTTGTTTATGACTACAGTATACTAATTGTGTTCCTAACTTCCTGGTCATTGAGATATCTAAAGGCTGTTGAGGATTCATGAGTGCAATTGTTATTCAGGTTTGCGCAATCCACTTATCTATACGATAAAAGTTATGTCTAATAATCTTTTAGAATTAATCAAGCTTTAACGATGTTTGTAATCTATAGATAGGCAAAATGTGAAACCGAAACTCCTAATGGCCTTCTTCTGAAGCAACATTTGGAGTGGTTTACGAAACAGAGTAGATGGCGATCCATTAAGTTTCTTCATCCAGCAGAAGCATTGAGCGAAGGTCTGATGTGGCATCTAAGGAGTACAGCAGTGTATTCCTGGACATGTGATAATTTATCTCTTCAATCGAAGGTGTGTCAGGTGTATTTTTCAAAGTTTATTCATAACTCTGTATTACACAGCTAATTTGACCTCCTTTTTATTCGTCTTCAGTGTAACGAAGGTGATTATTAGAACAAATTTTTATTTTAATGACTTTGATCAACCTGTGCTGCCACATGATGACCTTCAACCTTGTCCTACAACTTGTGCTTTTTATCTGCCAATTTGGCTATCCAAAACATTAATCATTATAACTTGATTAACAAAAATGTATTAAAAATGGCGGCTAACAAACAATAATTTATTTCCTTCTAACCATTGGCTAATAACCTGTATTGACAATGGTTATCTGCGTTTTTCTAAAAATCTGCTTGTTTTGCAGAGTGAAGCTTGTATTACGGAGGTTTTTGTCATCCAAGTTGCTTTTTGTTCTTTCAGAATCAAGATAATTGCAAAAACAAAATATGATAACAATGGGATGGGAAGATGTAACTTTAAATAATTATTTTATAGGTTATCTATATAGTAACAGACCTTGCCGCAACACATTAGTGAAAAACAGTGTGAATATCAAGAACAATGCTGTGGTACAAAAGATTAATGATTGAGTTGTCTATTCCTTATGTTCATTTTTAATGAAAAAGAATATCAAAGAAGCCATATCTACAATGATCCAATATTTACTTACTGGACATGTTCAAACAAAAAATACTGCTTCGAGATCGTCAATTCATAGGGTTAAAGAGAAATATAGTCAATAGGCTTCTATATTGGTACAAAACTTTTCTCATAAAATAAAGGCAAAGTTACTTAGCAGTTGTTACTTACCAATATGCTCGGTAAAAGTCTTTAAAAATATGTTGGAAAGTTTTCAATTTTTTTGTTGACAGACCAATAAAGTGGATGTTTTGTGAGCATACATGGCTGAGCTAATAGCTGATAGTTTCTTGATATTTTTGAATAGCAAAACTATCAATTAATTATGATATGGTGTTTATTCCATATACTGCGTTCCTTTAAAGTTAGTTTATTTGTTTGGAGCCTGCCACAAACCAGTGTTAAGAAAAAAGTGAATGATTACCTTTTGTTCTTACTCGGTGTTCATTGCTTCCCTGTAGCACTTTCCTATAAGTTTGCAGTTTGGGCAATCATTCCGATCGGCAATGATTGAGTTCGAGCTCGAATGGAGCTGGAGCTCAGAGATTGGCAGTTGTAAACTTGTAATATTGGCTAGATTTTTGAAGGTTGAGCATTTAAAAATTACTTCTACCTTGCCCAGTGGTATGAAAAATTAATCAAAAATTCTCTAGCTTATGCACTAGTGCCATGCTAGTAATAGCTGATGCACTAGTACCATGCTAGTAATAGCTGATGCACTAGTGCCATGCTAGTAATAGTTGATGCACTAGTACCATGCTAATAATAGCTGATACATTAGTGCCATGTTAGTAATAGCTGATGCACTAGTGCCATGCTAGTAATAGCTGTTGCCTAGTACCATGCTAGTAATAGCTGATGCACTAGAGCCATGCTAGTAATAGTTGATGCACTAGTACCATGCTAGTAATAGCTGATGCACTAGTGCCATGTTAGTAATAGCTGATGCACTAGTGCCATGCTAGTAATAGCTGATGCACTAGTACCATGCTAGTAATAGCTGATGCACTAGTACCATGCTAGTAATAGCTGATGCATTAGTACCAAGCTAGTAAAAGCTGATGCACTAGTGCCATGCTAGTAATAGCTGATGCACTAGTACCATGCTAGTAATAGCTGATGCGCTTGTACCATGCTAGTAATAGCTGATTCACTATTACTAGGCTATTACTAGCATGGCACTAGTGCATCAGCTATTACTAGCATGGCACTAGTGCATCAGCTATTACTAGCATGGTACTAGTGCATCAACTATTACTAGCATGGCACTAATGCATCAGCTATTACTAACATGGCACTAGTGCATCAGCTATTACTAGCATGGTACTAGGCAACAGCTATTACTAGCATGGCACTGTAGTGCTGTAATAGTTGATGCACTAGTACCATGCTAGTAATAGCTGATGCGCTTGTACCATGCTAGTAATAGCTGATTCACTATTACTAGGCTATTACTAGCATGGCACTAGTGCATCAGCTATTACTAGCATGGCACTAGTGCATCAGCTATTACTAGCATGGTACTAGGCAACAGCTATTACTAGCATGGCACTAGTGCATCAGCTATTACTAGCATGGCACTAGTGCATCAGCTATTACTAGCATGGTACTAGTGCATCAACTATTACTAGCATGGCACTAGTGCATCAGCTATTACTAGCATGGTACTAGTGCATCAACTATTACTAGCATGGCACTAATGCATCAGCTATCACTATCATGGCACTAGTGCATCAGCTATTACTAGCATGGTACTAGGCAACAGCTATTACTAGCATGGCACTGTAGTGCTGTAATAGTTGATGCACTAGTACCATGCTAGTAATAGCTGATGCACTAGTACCATGCTAATAATAGCTGATGCACTAGTGCCATGCTAGTAATAGCTTATGCACTAGTGCCATGGTAGTAATAGCTGATGCACTAGTACCATGTTAGTAATAGCTGATGCACTAGTGCCATGGTAGTCATAGCTGATGCACTAGTGCCATGCTAGTAATAGTTGATGCACTAGTACCATGCTAATAATAGCTGATGCAGTAGTGCCATGCTAGTAATAGCTGATGCACTAGTGCCATGCTAGTAATAGCTGATGCACTAGTGCCATGGTAGTAATAGTTGATGCACTAGTACCATGCTAATAATAGCTGATGCAGTAGTGCCATGCTAGTAATAGCTGATGCACTAGTACCATGCTAGTAATAGCTGATGCGCTTGTACCATGCTAGTAATAGCTGATTCACTATTACTAGGCTATTACTAGCATGGCACTAGTGCATCAGCTATTACTAGCATGGCACTAGTGCATCAGCTATTACTAGCATGGTACTAGTGCATCAACTATTAATAGCATGGCACTAATGCATCAGCTATCACTATCATGGCACTAGTGCATCAGCTATTACTAGCATGGTACTAGGCAACAGCTATTACTAGCATGGCACTGTAGTGCTGTAATAGTTGATGCACTAGTACCATGCTAGTAATAGCTGATGCACTAGTACCATGCTAATAATAGCTGATGCACTAGTGCCGTGCTAGTAATAGCTTATGCACTAGTGCCATGGTAGTAATAGCTGATGCACTAGTACCATGTTAGTAATAGCTGATGCACTAGTGCCATGGTAGTCATAGCTGATGCACTAGTGCCATGCTAGTAATAGTTGATGCACTAGTACCATGCTAATAATAGCTGATGCAGTAGTGCCATGCTAGTAATAGCTGATGCACTAGTGCCATGCTAGTAATAGCTGATGCACTAGTGCCATGGTAGTAATAGCTTATGCACTAGTGCCATGCTAATAATAGCTGATGCACCAGTGCCATGCTAGTAATAGCTGTTGCCTAGTACCATGCTAGTAATAGCTGATGCACTAGTACCATGTTAGTAATAGCTGATGCACTAGTACCATGCTAGTAATGGCTGATGCACTAGTACCATGTTAGTAGTAGCTGATGCACTAGTGCCATGCTAGTAATAGCTTATGCACTAGTGCCATGCTAGTAATAGCTGATGCACTAGTGCCATGCTAGTAATAGTTGATGCACTAGTACCATGCTAGTAATAGCTGATGCACTAGTACCATGCTAGTAATAGCTGACGCACTAGTGCCATGCTAGTAATAGCTGTTGCACTAGTGCCATGCTAGTCATAGCTGATGCACTAGTACCATGCTAGTAATAGCTGATGCACTAGTACCATGCTAATAATAGCTGATGCACTAGTACCATACTAGTAATAGCTGATGCACTAGTGCCATGCTAGTCATAGCTGATGCACTAGTACCATGCTAGTAATAGCTGATGCACTAGTACCATGCTAATAATAGCTGATGCACTAGTACCATGCTAGTAATAGCTGATGCACTAGTACCATGCTAGTAATAGCTGACGCACTAGTGCCATGCTAGTAATAGCTGTTGCACTAGTGCCATGCTAGTCATAGCTGATGCACTAGTACCATGCTAGTAATAGCTGATGCACTAGTACCATGCTAATAATAGCTGATGCACTAGTACCATACTAGTAATAGCTGATGCACTAGTGCCATGCTAGTCATAGCTGATGCACTAGTACCATGCTAGTAATAGCTGATGCACTAGTACCATGCTAGTAATAGCTGATGCACTAGTGCCATGCTAGTAATAGCTGATGCACTAGTGCCATGGTAGTAATAGCTGATGCACTATTACCATGATAGTAATAGCTGATGCACTAGTGCCATGGTAGTACTAGCTGATGCACTAGTGCCAGGCTAATAATAGCTGACGCACTAGTGCCATGCTAGTAATAGCTTATGCACTAGTGCCATGGTAGTAATAGCTGATGCACTAGTGCCATGCTAGTAATAGCTGATGCACTAGTACCAGGCTAATAATAGCTGACGCACTAGTGCCATGCTAGTAATAGCTGATGCACTAGTGCCATGCTAGTCATAGCTGATGCACTAGTACCATGCTAGTAATAGCTGATGCACTAGTACCATGCTAATAATAGCTGATGCACTAGTACCATACTAGTAATAGCTGATGCACTAGTGCCATGCTAGTCATAGCTGATGCACTAGTACCATGCTAGTAATAGCTGATGCACTAGTACCATGCTAATAATAGCTGATGCACTAGTACCATGCTAGTAATAGCTGATGCACTATTACCATGATTGTAATAGCTGATGCACTAGTGCCATGGTAGTAATAGCTGATGCACTATTACCATGATAGTAATAGCTGATGCACTAGTGCCATGGTAGTACTAGCTGATGCACTAGTGCCATGCTAGTAATAGCTGATGCACTGGTACCATGCTAGCAATAGCTGATGCACTAGTGCCATGGTAGTAATAGCTGATGCACTAGTGCCATGCTAGTAATAGCTGATGCACTAGTGCCATGCTAGTAATAGCTGATGCACTAGTGCCATGCGAGTAATAGCTGATGCACTAGTGCCATGGTAGTAATAGCTGATGCACTGGTACCATGCTAGCAATAGCTGATGCACTAGTGCCATGGTAGTAATAGCTGATGCACTAGTGCCATGCTAGTAATAGCTGATGCACTGGTACCATGCTAGTAATAGCTGA
Source organism: Watersipora subatra (assembly GCF_963576615.1). Lineage (NCBI taxonomy): Eukaryota > Metazoa > Bryozoa > Gymnolaemata > Cheilostomatida > Watersiporidae > Watersipora > Watersipora subatra. Next base: position 140,168 of record NW_027045388.1, read on the forward strand.
TGCACTAGTACCATGCTAATAATAGCTGATGCACTAGTGCCATGCTAGTAATAGCTGATGCACTAGTGCCATGCTAGTAATAGCTGATGCACTGGTACCATGCTAGTAATAGCTGATTCACTAGTACCATGCTAATAATAGCTGATGCACTAGTGCCATGCTAGTAATAGCTGATGCACTAGTACCATGCTAATAATAGCTGATGCACTAGTGCCATGCTAGTAATAGCTGATGCACTAGTGCCATGCTAGTAATAGCTGATGCACTGGTACCATGCTAGTAATAGCTGATTCACTAGTACCATGCCAATAATAGCTGATGCACTATTACCATGATAGTAATAGCTGATGCACTAGTGCCATGGTAGTAATAGCTGATGCACTGGTACCATGCTAGCAATAGCTGATGCACTAGTGCCATGGTAGTAATAGCTGATGCACTAGTGCCATGCTAGTAATAGCTGATGCACTGGTACCATGCTAGCAATAGCTGATGCACTAGTGCCATGGTAGTAATAGCTGATGCACTAGTGCCATGCTAGTAATAGCTGATGCACTAGTACCATGCTAATAATAGCTGATGCACTAGTGCCATGCTAGTAATAGCTGATGCACTGGTACCATGCCAATAATAGCTGATGCACTATTACCATGATAGTAATAGCTGATGCACTAGTGCCATGGTAGTAATAGCTGATGCACTGGTACCATGCCAATAATAGCTGATGCACTATTACCATGATAGTAATAGCTGATGCACTAGTGCCATGGTAGTAATAGCTGATGCACTGGTACCATGCCAATAATAGCTGATGCACTATTACCATGATAGTAATAGCTGATGCACTAGTGCCATGCTAGTAATAGCTGATTCACTGGTACCATGCCAATAATAGCTGATGCACTATTACCATGATAGTAATAGCTGATGCACTAGTGCCATGGTAGTAATAGCTGATGCACTGGTACCATGCCAATAATAGCTGATGCACTATTACCATGATAGTAATAGCTGATGCACTAGTGCCATGCTAGTAATAGCTGATTCACTAGTACCATGCCAATAATAGCTGATGCACTATTACCATGATAGTAATAGCTGATGCACTAGTGCCATGGTAGTAATAGCTGATGCACTGGTACCATGCTAGCAATAGCTGATGCACTAGTGCCATGGTAGTAATAGCTGATGCACTAGTGCCATGCTAGTAATAGCTGATGCACTGGTACCATGCTAGCAATAGCTGATGCACTGGTACCATGCTAGCAATAGCTGATGCACTAGTGCCATGGTAGTAATAGCTGATGCACTAGTGCCATGGTAGTAATAGCTGATGCACTAATGCCATGCTAGTAATAGCTGATGCACTAGTACCATGCTAGTAATAGCTGATGAACTAGTACCATGCCAATAATAGCTGATGCACTATTACCATGATAGTAATAGCTGATGCACTGGTACCATGCTAGCAATAGCTGATGCACTGGTACCATGCTAGCAATAGCTGATGCACTAGTGCCATGGTAGTAATAGCTGATGCACTGGTACCATGCTAGCAATAGCTGATGCACTAGTGCCATGGTAGTAATAGCTGATGCACTAGTGCCATGCTAGTAATAGCTGATGCACTGGTACCATGCTAGCAATAGCTGATGCACTAGTGCCATGGTAGTAATAGCTGATGCACTAGTGCCATGCTAGTAATAGCTGATGCACTAGTACCATGATAGTAATAGCTGATGCACTAGTACCATGCTAATAATAGCTGATGCACTAGTGCCATGCTAGTAATAGCTGATGCACTAGTGCCATGCTAGTAATAGCTGATGCACTGGTACCATGCTAGTAATAGCTGATGCACTAGTACCATGCTAATAATAGCTGATGCACTAGTGCCATGCTAGTAATAGCTGATGCACTAGTGCCATGGTAGTAATAGCTGATGCACTGGTACCATGCTAGCAATAGCTGATGCACTAGTGCCATGCTAGTAATAGCTGATGCACTAGTGCCATGCTAGTAATAGCTGATGCACTAATGCCATGGTAGTAATAGCTGATGCACTAGTGCCATAGTAGTAATAGCTGATGCACTAGTGCCATGCCAGTAATAGTTGATGCACTAGTACCATGCTAGTAATAGCTGATGCACTAGTGCCATGCTAGTAATAGCTGATGCACTAGTGCCATGCTAGTAATATCTGATGCACTAGCGCCATGCTAGTAATAGCTGATGCACCAGTGCCATGCTAGTAATATCTGTTGCCTAGTACCATGCTAGTAATAGCTGATGCACTAGTACCATGTTAGTAACAGCTGATGCACTAGTGCCATGCTAGTAATAGCTGATGCACTAGTGCCATGGTAGTAATAGCTGATGCACTAGCGCCATGCTAGTAACAGCTGATGCACTAGTGCCATGCTAGTAATAGCTGATGCACTGGTACCATGCTAGCAATAGCTGATGCACTAGTGCCATGGTAGTAATAGCTGATGCACTAGTACCATGGTAGTAATAGCTGATGCACTAGTGCCATGCTAGTAATAGCTGATGCACTAGTGCCATGCTAGTAATAGCTGATGCACTAGTGCCATGGTGGTAATAGCTGATGCACTAGTGCCATGGTAGTAATAGCTGATGCACTAATGCCATGCTAGTAATAGCTGATGCACTAGTGCCATGCTAGTAATAGCTGATGCACTAGTACCATGCTAATAATAGCTGATGCACTAGTGCCATGCTAGTAATAGCTGATGCACTAGTGCCATGCTAGTAATAGCTGATGCACTGGTACCATGCTAGTAATAGCTGATGCACTAATGCCATGGTAGTAATAGCTGATGCACTAGTGCCATAGTAGTAATAGCTGATGCACTAGTGCCATGCCAGTAATAGTTGATGCACTAGTACCATGCTAGTAATAGCTGATGCACTAGTGCCATGCTAGTAATAGCTGATGCACTAGTGCCATGCTAGTAATATCTGATGCACTAGTGCCATGCTAGTAATAGCTGATGCACTAGTGCCATGCTAGTAATATCTGATGCACTAGCGCCATGCTAGTAATAGCTGATGCACCAGTGCCATGCTAGTAATATCTGTTGCCTAGTACCATGCTAGTAATAGCTGATGCACTAGTACCATGTTAGTAACAGCTGATGCACTAGTGCCATGCTAGTAATAGCTGATGCACTAGTGCCATGGTAGTAATAGCTGATGCACTAGCGCCATGCTAGTAACAGCTGATGCACTAGTGCCATGCTAGTAATAGCTGATGCACTAGTACCATGCTAGTAATAGCTGATGCACTAGTACCATGCTAATAATAGCTGATGCACTAGTGCCATGCTAGTAATAGCTGATGCACGAGTGCCATGCTAGTAATAGCTGATGCACTAATACCATGCTAGTAACAGCTGATGCACTAGTGCCATGGTAGTAATAGCTTATGCACTAGTGCCATGCTAATAATAGCTGATGCACCAGTGCCATGCTAGTAATAGCCGTTGCCTAGTACCATGCTAGTAATATCTGTTGCCTAGTACCATGCTAGTAATAGCTGATGCACTAGTACCATGCTAATAATAGCTGATGCACTAGTGCCATGCTAGTAATAGCTGATGCACTAGTGCCATGCTAGTAATAGCTGATGCACTGGTACCATGCTAGTAATAGCTGATGCACTAATGCCATGGTAGTAATAGCTGATGCACTAGTGCCATAGTAGTAATAGCTGATGCACTAGTGCCATGCCAGTAATAGTTGATGCACTAGTGCCATGCTAGTAATAGCTGATGAACTAGTGCCATGCTAGTAATAGCTGATGCACTAGTACCATGCTAGTAATAGCTGATGCACTAGTACCATGCTAGTAATAGCTGATGCACTAGTACCATGCTAATAATAGCTGATGCACTAGTGCCATGCTAGTAATAGCTGATGCACTAGTGCCATGCTAGTAATAGCTGATGCACTGGTACCATGCTAGTAATAGCTGATGCACTAATGCCATGGTAGTAATAGCTGATGCACTAGTGCCATGCTAGTAATAGCTGATGCACTAGTACCATGCTAGTAATAGCTGATGCACTAGTACCATGCTAATAATAGCTGATGCACTAGTGCCATGCTAGTAATAGCTGATGCACTAGTGCCATGCTAGTAATAGCTGATGCACTGGTACCATGCTAGTAATAGCTGATGCACTAATGCCATGGTAGTAATAGCTGATGCACTAGTGCCATAGTAGTAATAGCTGATGCACTAGTGCCATGCCAGTAATAGTTGATGCACTAGTACCATGCTAGTAATAGCTGATGCACTAGTGCCATGCTAGTAATAGCTGATGCACTAGTGCCATGGTAGTAATAGCTGATGCACTAGCGCCATGCTAGTAATAGCTGATGCACCAGTACCATGCTAGTAATATCTGTTGCCTAGTACCATGCTAGTAATAGCTGATGCACTAGTACCATGTTAGTAACAGCTGATGCACTAGTGCCATGCTAGTAATAGCTGATGCACTAGTGCCATGGTAGTAATAGCTGATGCACTGGTACCATGCTAGTAATAGCTGATGCACTAATGCCATGGTAGTAATAGCTGATGCACTAGCGCCATGCTAGTAATAGCTGATGCACCAGTACCATGCTAGTAATATCTGTTGCCTAGTACCATGCTAGTAATAGCTGATGCACTAGTACCATGTTAGTAACAGCTGATGCACTAGTGCCATGCTAGTAATAGCTGATGCACTAGTGCCATGGTAGTAATAGCTGATGCACTGGTACCATGCTAGTAATAGCTGATGCACTAATGCCATGGTAGTAATAGCTGAAGCACTAGTGCCATGCTAGTAATAGCTGATGCACTAGTACCATGCTAGTAATAGCTGATGCACTAGTACCATGCTAATAATAGCTGATGCACTAGTGCCATGCTAGTAATAGCTGATGCACTAGTGCCATGCTAGTAATAGCTGATGCACTGGTACCATGCTAGTAATAGCTGATGCACTAATGCCATGGTAGTAATAGCTGATGCACTAGTGCCATAGTAGTAATAGCTGATGCACTAGTGCCATGCCAGTAATAGTTGATGCACTAGTACCATGCTAGTAATAGCTGATGCACTAGTGCCATGCTAGTAATAGCTGATGCACTAGTGCCATGGTAGTAATAGCTGATGCACTAGCGCCATGCTAGTAATAGCTGATGCACCAGTACCATGCTAGTAATATCTGTTGCCTAGTACCATGCTAGTAATAGCTGATGCACTAGTACCATGTTAGTAACAGCTGATGCACTAGTGCCATGCTAGTAATAGCTGATGCACTAGTGCCATGGTAGTAATAGCTGATGCACTGGTACCATGCTAGTAATAGCTGATGCACTAATGCCATGGTAGTAATAGCTGATGCACTAGTGCCATAGTAGTAATAGCTGATGCACTAGTGCCATGCTAGTAATAGCTGATGCACCAGTACCATGCTAGTAATATCTGTTGCCTAGTACCATGCTAGTAATAGCTGATGCACTAGTGCCATGCTAGTAATAGCTGATGCACTAGTGCCATGCTAGTAATAGCTGATGCACTGGTACCATGCTAGTAATAGCTGATGCACTAATGCCATGGTAGTAATAGCTGATGCACTAGTGCCATAGTAGTAATAGCTGATGCACTAGTGCCATGCTAGTAATAGCTGATGCACCAGTACCATGCTAGTAATATCTGTTGCCTAGTACCATGCCAGTAATAGTTGATGCACTAGTACCATGCTAGTAATAGCTGATGCACTAGTGCCATGCTAGTAATAGCTGATGCACTAGTGCCATGGTAGTAATAGCTGATGCACTAGCGCCATGCTAGTAATAGCTGATGCACCAGTACCATGCTAGTAATATCTGTTGCCTAGTACCATGCTAGTAATAGCTGATGCACTAGTGCCATGCTAGTAATAGCTGATGCACTAGTGCCATGCTAGTAATAGCTGATGCACTGGTACCATGCTAGTAATAGCTGATGCACTAATGCCATGGTAGTAATAGCTGATGCACTAGTGCCATAGTAGTAATAGCTGATGCACTAGTGCCATGCCAGTAATAGTTGATGCACTAGTACCATGCTAGTAATAGCTGATGCACTAGTGCCATGCTAGTAATAGCTGATGCACTAGTGCCATGGTAGTAATAGCTGATGCACTAGCGCCATGCTAGTAATAGCTGATGCACCAGTACCATGCTAGTAATATCTGTTGCCTAGTACCATGCTAGTAATAGCTGATGCACTAGTACCATGTTAGTAACAGCTGATGCACTAGTGCCATGCTAGTAATAGCTGATGCACTAGTGCCATGGTAGTAATAGCTGATGCACTAGCGCCATGCTAGTAATAGCTGATGCACTAGTGCCATGTTAGTAATAGCTGATGCACTAGTGCCATGCTAGTAATAGCTGATGCACTAGTGCCATGCTAGTAATAGCTGATGCACTATTACCATGCTAATAATAGCTGATGCACTAGTGCCATGCTAGTAATAGCTGATGCACGAGTGCCATGCTAGTAATAGCTGATGCACTAATACCATGCTAGTAACAGCTGATGCACTAGTGCCATGGTAGTAATAGCTTATGCACTAGTGCCATGCTAATAATAGCTGATGCACCAGTGCCATGCTAGTAATAGCCGTTGCCTAGTACCATGCTAGTAATAGCTGATGCACCAGTACCATGCTAGTAATATCTGTTGCCTAGTACCATGCTAGTAATAGCTGATGCACTAGTACCATGTTAGTAACAGCTGATGCACTAGTGCCATGCTAATAATAGCTGATGCACCAGTGCCATGCTAGTAATAGCCGTTGCCTAGTACCATGCTAGTAATAGCTGATGCACCAGTACCATGCTAGTAATATCTGTTGCCTAGTACCATGCTAGTAATAGCTGATGCACTATTACCATGCTAATAATAGCTGATGCACTAGTGCCATGCTAGTAATAGCTGATGCACGAGTGCCATGCTAGTAATAGCTGATGCACTAATACCATGCTAGTAACAGCTGATGCACTAGTACCATGCTAGTAATAGCTGATGCACTAATACCATGCTAGTAATAGCTGATGCACTAGTGCCATGGTAGTAATAGCTGATGCACTAGCGCCATGCTAGTAATAGCTGATGCACCAGTACCATGCTAGTAATATCTGTTGCCTAGTACCATGCTAGTAATAGCTGATGCACTAGTACCATGTTAGTAACAGCTGATGCACTAGTGCCATGCTAGTAATAGCTGATGCACTAGTGCCATGGTAGTAATAGCTGATGCACTAGCGCCATGCTAGTAATAGCTGATGCACTAGTGCCATGTTAGTAATAGCTGATGCACTAGTGCCATGCTAGTAATAGCTGATGCACTAGTGCCATGCTAGTAATAGCTGATGCACTATTACCATGCTAATAATAGCTGATGCACTAGTGCCATGCTAGTAATAGCTGATGCACGAGTGCCATGCTAGTAATAGCTGATGCACTAATACCATGCTAGTAACAGCTGATGCACTAGTGCCATGGTAGTAATAGCTGATGCACTAGCGCCATGCTAGTAATAGCTGATGCACTAGTGCCATGCTATTAATAGCTGATGCACTAGTACCATGCTATTAATAGCTGATGAACTAGTACCATGCTAGTAATAGCTGTTGCACTAGTACCATGCTAGTAATAGCTGATGCACTAGTACCATGCTAATAATAGCTGATGCACTAGTACCATGCTAGTAATAGCTGATGCACTAGTGCCATGCTAGTAATAGCTGATGCACTAGTGCCATGTTAGTAATAGCTGATGCACTAGTGCCATGCTAGTAATAGCTGATGCACTAGTGCCATGCTAGTAATAGCTGATGCACTAGTGCCATGCTAGTAATAGCTGATGCACTAGTGACATGCTAGTAATAGCTTATGTACTAGTGCCATGTTAGTAATAGCTGATGCACTAGTACCATGCTAGTAATAGCTGATGCACTAGTGCCATGCTATTAATAGCTGATGCACTAGTGCCATGTTAGTAATAGCTGATGCACTAGTACCATGCTAGTAATAGCTGATGAACTAGTACCATGCTAGTAATAGCTGATGCACTAGTGCCATGCTAGTAATAGCTGATACACTAGTACCATGCTAGTAATAGCTGATGCACTGGTACCATGCTAGCAATAGCTGATGCACTAGTGCCATGGTAGTAATAGCTGATGCACTAGTGCCATGATAGTAATAGCTGATGCACTAGTGCCATGCTAGTAATAGCTGATGCACTAGTACCGTGTTAGTAATAGCTGATGCACTAGTACCATGTTAGTAATAGCTTATGCACTAGTGCCATGCTAGTAATAGCTGATGCACTATTACCATGCTAATAATAGCTGATGCACCAGTGCCATGCTAGTAATAGCTGTTACCTAGTACCATGCTAGTAATAGCTGATGCACTAGTACCATGTTAGTAATAGCTGATGCACTAGTGCTATGCTAGTAATAGCTGATGCACTAGTGCCATGGTAGTAATAGCTGATGCACTAGCGCCATGCTAGTAATAGCTGATGCACTAGTGCCATGCTAGTAATAGCTGATGCACTATTACCATGCTAATAATAGCTGATGCACTAGTGCCATGCTAGTAATAGCTGATGCACTAGTGCCATGCTAGTAATAGCTGATGCACTGGTACCATGCTAGTAACAGCTGATGCACTAGTGGAATGGTAGTAATAGCTTATGCACTAGTGCCATGCTAATAATAGCTGATACACCAGTGCCATGCTAGTAATAGCTGTTGCCTAGTACCATGCTAGTAATAGCTGATGCACTAGTACCATGTTAGTAATAGCTGATGCACTAGTGCCATGCTAGTAATAGCTGTTGTCTAGTACCATGCTAGTAATAGCTGATGCACTAGAGCCATGCTAGTAATAGTTGATGCACTAGTACCATGCTAGTAATAGCTGATGCACTAGTGCCATGCTAGTAATAGCTGATGCACTAGTGCCATGATAGTAATAGCTGATGCACTAGTGCCATGCTAGTAATAGCTGATGCCCTAGTGCCATGCTAGTAATAGCTGATGCACTAGTGCCATGCTAGTAATAGTTGATGCAATAGTACCATGCTAGTAATAGCTGATGCACTAGTACCATGCTAGTAATAGCTGATTCACTATTACTAGGCTATTACTAGCATGGCACTAGTGCATCAGCTATTACTAGCATGGCACTAGTGCATCAGCTATTACTAGCATGGTACTAGTGCATCAACTATTACTAGCATGGCACTAGTGCATCAGCTATTACTAGCATGGTACTAGTGCATCAGCTATTACTAACATGGCACTAGTGCATCAGCTATTACTAGCATGGTACTAGGCAACAACTATTACTAGCATGGCACTGTAGTGCTGTAATAGTTGATGCACTAGTACCATGCTAGTAATAGCTGATGCACTAGTACCATGCTAATAATAGCTGATGCACTAGTACCATGTTAGTAATAGCTGATGCACTAGTGCCATGGTAGTCATAGCTGATGCACTAGTGCCATGCTAGTAATAGTTGATGCACTAGTACCATGCTAATAATAGCTGATGCAGTAGTGCCATGCTAGTAATAGCTGATGCACTAGTGCCATGCTAGTAATAGCTGATGCACTAGTGCCATGGTAGTAATAGCTTATGCACTAGTGCCATGCTAATAATAGCTGATGCACCAGTGCCATGCTAGTAATAGCTGTTGCCTAGTACCATGCTAGTAATAGCTGATGCACTAGTACCATGTTAGTAATAGCTGATGCACTAGTACCATGCTAGTAATGGCTGATGCACTAGTACCATGTTAGTAGTAGCTGATGCACTAGTGCCATGCTAGTAATAGCTTATGCACTAGTGCCATGCTAGTAATAGCTGATGCACTAGTGCCATGCTAGTAATAGTTGATGCACTAGTACCATGCTAGTAATAGCTGATGCACTAGTACCATGCTAGTAATAGCTGATGCACTAGTGCCATGGTAGTCATAGCTGATGCACTAGTGCCATGGTAGTCATAGCTGATGCACTAGTACCATGCTAGTAAGAGCTGATGCACTAGTACCATGCTAATAATAGCTGATGCACTAGTGCCATGCTAGTAATAGCTGATGCACTAGTGCCATGGTAGTCATAGCTGATGCACTAGTACCATGCTAGTAAGAGCTGATGCACTAGTACCATGCTAATAATAGCTGACGCACTAGTGCCATGCTAGTAATAGCTGATGCACTAGTGCCATGGTAGTCATAGCTGATGCACTAGTACCATGCTAGTAAGAGCTGATGCACTAGTACCATGCTAATAATAGCTGATGCACTAGTGCCATGGTAGTAATAGCTGATGCACTAGTACCATGCTAGTAATAGCTGATGCACTAGTGCCATGGTAGTAATAGCTGATGCACTAGTGCCATGCTAGTAATAGCTGATGCACTAGTACCATGCTAATAATAGCTGATGCCCTAGTGCCATGCTAATAATAGCTGATGCACTAGTGCCATGCTAGTAATAGCTGATGCACTGGTACCATGCTAGTAATAGCTGATGCACTAGTGCCATGGTAGTAATAGCTGATGCACTAGTGCCATGCTAGTAATAGTTGATGCACTAGTACCATGCTAGTAATAGCTGATGCACTAGTGCCATGTTAGTAAAAGCTGATGCACTAGTGCCATGCTAGTAATAGCTGATGCACTAGTGCCATGATAGTAATAGCTGATGCACTAGTGTCATGCTAGTAATAGCTGATGCCCTAGTGCCATGGTAGTAATAGCTGATGCACTAGTGCCATGCTAGCAATAGTTGATGCACTAGTACCATGCTAGTAATAGCTGATGCACTAGTACCATGCTAGTAATAGCTGATTCACTATTACTAGGCTATTACTAGAATGGCACTAGTGCATCAGCTATTACTAGCATGGCACTAGTGCATCAGCTATTACTAGCATGGTACTAGCGCATCAACTATTACTAGCATGGCACTAGTGCATCAGCTATTACTAGCATGGTACTAGGCAACAGCTATTACTAGCATGGCACTGTAGTGCTGTAATAGTTGATGCACTAGTACCATGCTAGTAATAGCTGATGCACTAGTACCATGCTAATAATAGCTGATGCACTAGTAACATGTTAGTAATAGCTGATGCACTAGTGCCATGGTAGTCATAGCTGATGCACTAGTGCCATGCTAGTAATAGCTGATGCACTAGAGCCATGTTAGTAATAGCTGATGCACTAGTACCATGATAGTAATAGCTGATGCACTAGTACCATGTTAGTAATAGTTGATGCACTAGTACCATGCTAATAATAGCTGATGCACTAGTACCATGTTAGTAATAGTTGATGCCCTAGTGCCATGCTAATAATAGCTGATGCACTAGTAACATGTTAGTAATAGCTGTTGCACTAGTGCCATGCTAGTAATAGCTGATGCACTAGTGCCATGTTAGTAATAGTTGATGCACTAGTACCATGCTAATAATAGCTGATGCACTAGTACCATGTTAGTAATAGCTGATGCACTAGTGCCATGGTAGTCATAGCTGATGCACTAGTGCCATGCTAGTAATAGTTGATTCACTAGTACCATGCTAATAATAGCTGATACATTAGTGCCATGATAGTAATAGCTGATGCACTAGTGCCATGCTAGTAATAGCTGTTGCCTAGTACCATGCTAGTAATAGCTGATGCACTAGAGCCATGCTAGTAATAGTTGATGCACTAGTACCATGCTAGTAATAGCTGATGCACTAGTGCCATGTTAGTAATAGCTGATGCACTAGTGCCATGCTAGTAATAGCTGATGCACTAGTGCCATGATAGTAATAGCTGATGCACTAGTGCCATGCTAGTATTAGCTGATGCCCTAGTGCCATGGTAGTAATAGCTGATGCATTAGTGCCATGCTAGTAATAGTTGATGCACTAGTACCATGCTAGTAATAGCTGATGCACTAGTACCATGCTAGTAATAGCTGATTCACTATTACTAGGCTATTACTAGAATGGCACTAGCGCATCAACTATTACTAGCATGGCACTAGTGCATCAGCTATTACTAGCATGGTACTAGGCAACAGCTATTACTAGCATGGCACTGTAGTGCTGTAATAGTTGATGCACTAGTACCATGCTAGTAATAGCTGATGCACTAGTACCATGCTAATAATAGCTGATGCACTAGTACCATGTTAGTAATAGCTGATGCACTAGTGCCATGGTAGTCATAGCTGATGCACTAGTGCCATGCTAGTAATAGTTGATGCACTAGTACCATGCTAATAATAGCTGATGCACTAGTGCCATGCTAGTAATAGCTGATGCACTAGTACCATGTTAGTAATAGCTGATGCACTAGTGCCATGGTAGTCATAGCTGATGCACTAGTGCCCTGATAGTAATAACTGATGCACTAGTGCCATGCTAGTAATAGCTGATGTACTAGTGCCATGCTAGTAATAGCTGATGCACTAGTACCATGGTAGTAATAGCTGATGCACTAGTATCATGTTAATAATAGCTGATGCACTAGTACCATGTTAATAAAAGCTGATGCACTAGTACCATGCTAGTAATAGCTGATGCACTAGTACCATGTTAGTAATAGCTGATGCACTAGTACCATGTTAGTAATAGCTGATGCACTAGTGTCATGCTAGTAATAGCTGATGCACTAGTACCATGGTAGTAATAGCTGATGCACTAGTATCATGTTAATAATAGCTGATGCACTAGTACCATGCTATTAATAGCTGATGCACTAGTACCATGTTAGTAATAGCTGATGCACTAGTACCATGTTAGTAATAGCTGATGCACTAGTGTCATGCTAGTAATAGCTGATGCAGTAGTACCATGCTAGTAATAGTTAATGCACTAGTACCATGTTAGTAATAGCTGATGCACTAGTGTCATGCTAGTAATAGCTGATGCACTACTACCATGGTAGTAATAGCTGATGCACTAGTATCATGTTAATAATAGCTGATGCACTAGTACCATGCTATTAATAGCTGATGCACTAGTACCATGTTAGTAATAGCTGATGCACTAGTACCATGCTAGTAATAGCTGACGCACTAGTGCCATGCTAGTAATAGCTGATGCACTAGTACCATGCTAGTAATAGCTGATGCACTAGTACCATATTAGTAATAGCTGATGCACTAGTACCATGTTAGTAATAGCTGATGCACTAGTGTCATGCTAGTAATATCTGACGCATTAGTGCCATGCTAGTAATAGCTGACGCACTAGTGCCATGCTAGTCATAGCTGATGCACTAGTACCATGCTAGTAATAGCTGATGCACTAGTGCCATGCTAGTAATAGCTGATGCACTAGTACCATGCTAGTAATAGTTAATGCACTAGTGCCATGCTAGTAATAACTGATGCATTAGTGCCATGTTAGTAATAACTGATACACTAGTGCCATGATAGTAATAGCTGACACTAGTAACATGTTAGTAATAGCTGATGCACTAGTGCCCTGATAGTAATAGCTGATGCACTAGTGCCATGCTAGTAATAGCTGATGTGCTAGTACCATGATAGTAATAGCTGACATTAGTAACATGTTAGTAATAATTGATGCACTAGTGCCATGCTAGTAATAGCTGATACACTAGTGCCATGCTAGTAATAGCTGATGCGCTAGTACCATGATAGTAATAGCTGATGCACTAGTACCATGCTAGTAATAATTGATGCACTAGTGCCATGCTAGTAATAGCTGATACACTAGTGCCCTGATAGGAATAGCTGATGCAGTAGTGCCATGCTAGTAATAGCTGATGCACTAGTACCATGATAGTAATAGCTGATGCACTAGTACCATGCTAGTAATAGCTAATGCACTAGTACCATGATAGTAATAGCTGATGCACTAGTACCATGATAGTAATAGCTGATGCACTAGTACCATGCTAGTAATAGCTGATGCACTAGTACCATGCTAGAAATAGCTGATGCACTAGTGCAATGCTAGTAGTAGCTGATGCACTAGTACCATGTTAGTAATAGATGATGCACTAGTGCCATGTTGGTAATAGCTGATGAACTAGTGCCATGCTAGTAATAGCTGAAGAACTAGTGCCATGCTAGTAATAGCTGATGCACAAGTACCATGATAGTAATAGCTGATGCACTAGTGCCATGATAGTATAGCTGATGCACTAGTACCATGCTAGTAATAGTTGATGTGCTAGTGCTTTGCTAGTATTAGCTGATGCACTAATACCATGATAGTAATAGCTGATGCACTAGTACCATGCTAGTAATAGCTGATGTACTAGTGCCATGCTAGTATTAGCTGATGCACTAATGTCATGATAGTAATAGCTGATGCACTAGTACCATGCTATTAATAGCTGATGCACTAGTACCATGATAGTAATAGCTGATGCACTAGTACCATGTTAATAATAGCTGATGCACTAGTACCATGTTAGTAATAGATGATGCACTAGTGCCATGTTGGTAATAGCTGATGAACTAGTGCCATGCTAGTAATAGCTGATGAACTAGTGCCATGCTAGTAATAACTGATGCACAAGTACCATGATAGTAATAGCTGATGCACTAGTGCCATGATAGTGTAGCTGATGCACTAGTACCATGCTAGTAATAGTTGATGCACTAGTGCCATGTTGGTAATAGCTGATGAACTAGTGCCATGCTAGTAATAGCTGATGCACTAGTACCATGCTAGTAATAGTTGATGTACTAGTGTTTGCTAGTATTAGCTGATGCACTAGTACCATGATAGTAATAGCTGATGCACTAGTACCATGCTAGTAATAGCTGATGCACTAGTACCATGATAGTAATAGCTGATGCACTAGTACCATGTTAATAATAGCTGATGCACTAGTGCCATGTTAATAATAGTTGATGAACTAGTACCATGTTAGTAATAGCTGATGCACTAGTACCATGTTAATAATAGCTGATGCACTAGTGCCATGTTAGTAATAGCTGATGCACTAGTGCCATGCTACTAATAGCTGATGCACTAATGCCATGCTAGTAATAGCTGATGCACTAGTACCATGTTAGTAATAGCTGAAGCACTAGTGCCATGCTAGCAATAGCTGATGCACTAGTGCCATGCTAGTAATAGCTGATGCACTAGTGCCATGCTAGTAATAGCTGATGCACTAGTACCATGCTAGTAATAGCTGATGCACTAGTGCCATGCTAGTAATAACTGATGCATTAGTGCCATGTTAGTAATAGCTGATACACTAGTGCCATGATAGTAATAGCTGATGCACTAGTACCATGCTAGTAATAGCTGATGCACTAGTGCCATGCTAGTAACAGCTGATGCACTAGTGCCATGCTAGTAATAGCTGATGCACTAGTACCATGACAGTAATGGCTGATGCACTAGTACCATGCTAGTAATAGCTGATGCAATAGTGCCATGCTAGTAATAGCTGATGAACTAGTGCCATGCTAGTAATAGCTGATGCACTAGTGCCATGCTAGTAATAGCTGATGCACCAGTACCATGTTAGTAATAGCCGATGCACTAGTGCCCTGATAGTAATAGCTGATGCACTAGTGCCATGCTAGTAATAGCTGATGCACTAGTACCATGACAGTAATGGCTGATGCACTAGTACCATGCTAGTAATAGCTGATGCAATAGTGCCATGCTAGTAATAGCTGATGAACTAGTGCCATGCTAGTAATAGCTTATGCACTAGTACCATGCTAGTAATAGCTGATGCACTAGTACCATGTTAGTAATAGCTGATGCACTAGTACCATGTTAGTAATAGCTGATGCACTAGTTCCATGTTAATAATAGCTGATGCACTAGTGCCATGTTAGTAATAGCTGAAGAACTAGTGCCATGCTAGTAATAGCTGATGCACTAGTGCCATGCTAGTAATAGCTGATGCACCAGTACCATGTTAGTAATAGCTGAAGCACTAGTGCCATGCTAGTAATAGCTGATGCACTAGTGCCATGCTAGTAATAGCTGATGCACTAGTGCCATTCTAATAATAGCTGATGCACTAGTACCATGCTAGTAATAGCTGATGCACTAGTACCATGCTAGAAATAGCTGATGCACTAGTGCCATGCTAGTAGTAGCTGATGCACTAGTACCATGTTAGTAATAGATGATGCACTAGTGCCATGTTGGTAATAGCTGATGAACTAGTGCCATGCTAGTAATAGCTGAAGAACTAGTGCCATGCTAGTAATAGCTGATGCACTAGTGCCATTCTAATAATAGCTGATGCACTAGTACCATGCTAGTAATAGCTGATGCACTAGTACCATGCTAGAAATAGCTGATGCACTAGTGCCATGCTAGTAGTAGCTGATGCACTAGTACCATGTTAGTAATAGATGATGCACTAGTGCCATGTTGGTAATAGCTGATGCACTAGTGCCATGCTAGTAATAGCTGATGCACAAGTACCATGATAGTAATAGCTGATGCACTAGTGCCATGATAGTATAGCTGATGCACTAGTACCATGCTAGTAATAGCTGATGCACTAGTGCCATGCTAGTAATAGCTGATGCACTAGTACCATGCTAGTAATAGCTGATGCACAAGTACCATGATAGTAATAGCTGATGCACTAGTGCCATGATAGTATAGCTGATGCACTAGTACCATGCTAGTAATAGCTGATGCACTAGTGCCTTGCTAATAATAGCTGATACACTAGTGCCATGCTAGTAATAGCTGATGCACTAGCATCATGTTAGTAATAGCTTATGAACTAGTGCCATGCTAATAATAGCTGATGCACTAGTACCATGCTAGTAATAGCTGATGCACTAGTGCCATGCTAGTAATAGCTGATGCACTAGTGCCATGCTAGTAATAGCTGATGCACTAGTACCATGCTAGTAATAGCTGATGCATTAGTGCCATGCTAGTAATTGCTGATGCACTAGTTCCACGCTAGTAATAGCTGATGCACTAGTGTCATGCTAGTAATAGCTGATGTACTAGTGCCATGCTAGTAATAGCTGATGCACTAGTGCCATGATCGTAGCAGCTGATGCACTAGTGCCATGCTAGTAATATTTTATGCACTAGTGCCATGCTAGTAATAGCTGATGCACTAGTACCATGCTAATAATAGCTGATGCACTAGTGCCATGCTAGCAATACCTGATGCACTAGTGCAATGCTAGTATTAGCTAATGCACTAGTGCCATGCTAGTAATAGCTGATGCACTAGTGCCACGCTAGTAATAGCTGATGCACTAATACTATTTTAGTAATAGCTGATGCACTAGTACCATGCTAGTAATAGCTGATGCACTAGCTTCATGTTAGTAATCGCTGATGCACTAGTACCATGCTAGTAATAGCTGATGCACTAGTGCCATGGTAGTAATAGATGATGCACTAGTGCCATGCTAGTATTAGCTGATGCACCAGTGCCATGCTAGTAATAGCTGATGAACTAGTACCATGCTAGTAATAGCTGATGCACTAATGCCATGCTAGTAATAGCTGATGCACTAGTACCATGATAGTAATAGCTGATGAACTAGTACCATGCTAATAATAGCTGATGCACTAGTGCCATGTTAGTAATAGCTGATGCACTAGTGTCATGCTAGTATTAGCTGATGAACTAGTGCCATGCTAGTATTAGCTGATGCACCAGTGCCATGCTGTAATTGTTGTAACGAGTAATAGTTTGAGTGGCTAGTGAGCCTTTTTTTTTAATTTCAAGTTGCTATTGAGTCGATTGTGACAGACAAGAATGCTTGTTATAAAATTTGTGTAGGCTCATTGTTACCACTGTGTGTATGGTTCTAAGATGCTGAGCAGCTAGTTAACCCATTCAGACGAATGCTTAATATCTTGCTGAGATAGGACATTACAAGTTTGGATGTACATGTAGTTGATACCAAGACTAACTGTGGTTTATTATCTGGAGTCAGTCATGTTGAGCTACGTTGTATGAGCATATGATTAAGTTTCTATTATAGATACCTCAATTATCTTCCTTTATAACCACCTTAAAGGTTGACTTGCAACAAAGTTCACATTTTAGTTATTTGGTATCTAATGATTCACCATGTCTTACTCTGCTGTTTTGTCGGTGCAAAATATGTGGAAAAGTGATTACAAGCTCTTAAAAAGCTCCAAAACGAAAAGCCGTTGTAAAATGGAACTAGTATATTTCTCTGACGTAGTCAATACAATTGGTTATTGTCTTGTCATGTGATGCTCTCACGTAAAATGAAAGGCAAATAAAAGGCTCAATATAACACTTCTCAAAGCACTAGTTTAAGACAAACACTTCGGGCTTCACCAAGGATCCGGTATCAAATATAGATACTCACTACTTTACAGTTCTGTATCGGCTTGGTCTAATCGTCTAATCGTAATCTGTTTATGTGACCCATACTTTGTGATTATTTTCTGCAGAATTTTTTGATTATCACAAGTGACCAACAGGCTCATCCTGTTTATCTGGCAATTATAAGTATTTCTTTGAGCTAAGTTAAAAAAATTAAACAATAATTTATGGTAGGTTATAGGATATCAGTGCTGAAAGTGACAGTCGTACAATGACGATAAAATTGATGTATAAGAACAATAGACATGGTTTTTTTGAATGCGTGAAGTATATTCGTTAAAATATTTCGACGACTGAAGTTGCATAAAAGTGTGAACAGAAGCCATCTCCTACAACTACATCACATTTGAACCTTTTTGGAAAGATAATTCAAACTACGGCGGTCAAGTGTGGCTTCGATTAACTGTTCGTTTTTTAGCTTTTAAGAGCTTGTAATCACATTTCCACATATTTTGCACCTACAACACAACAGACTATGACATGGTGAATCTTTTGATACAAAATAACTGTAATGTGAATTTTGTTGCAAGCCAACTTTTAAGTATGTTTTTCTAAACACCAAATACATTTGCTAGTTTGTTTATGTCTTCACAGTCATGCAGTCAGAAAATACTATCCATATCAAGATAGAAAGGCTTAATAAGTAGGAATCATCTCAATTATAGGCTAGGATTAGTTTTTCAGTTACTGAATGCCATGAGAATTATATATATGTTTTAAATTAGAAAGCATATTTTCACATTTTAACTGTATTTAACAATGCTGCATAAAAACTCATCGCGCTCAATTATATGTTTTTTACAGTTTGCAGCCAAAACTGGCTTTTTATGTGCAATAGATAAAAGGTTATGACCTATCACAAGCTTTATATATTCACAAATGTGCTATCAAATAGTATTCTAGAAATTTGCAAATTTATAGGTTATATCATAATAACCTATGAAGTCATAAAAATATATATTCAAAAACAAGTCACATAAACAAACCATACTTATAATACTTTCAGAAACAAAAGTTACCAAACTTGAAAACAAACTTTGCATCATTTGCTTGGCTAGTTTTGTTCTGGTTGGTGCTTTGTTTAAAAGGATTTAATCTTTTTCTCGCTGCTTATTACCTGCTACTATGTTATCTGATATCAAATTTTGTTCTGCACTTTTGAAATTGTTGATACCAGCCTTCAAATGATTATTTCGGCAAAGAAAAACTTTTACATATTGCATATCATACAATCACATTGAATATCAAGAACAAATTTCAGCCTAAAACTAGATGTTCATATAACACCAATAATGTAAGACTGCATTAAACAGAAAACTGCCATTAGCCCCACAAAGCTACTAATTTTTTATGATGTTGCTTTCAAAGTTTAACTGGAAAAATTGGAAAATACTTTGGATTAGGAAGACGGACTTTGATTTGAACAGAAGCAATGTAAGTATTGGTTATTGTTGATCTGACAGAGTCATTAATAATACAATTTTGTAGACATTTTTTACCAATCCCTTGATATTATGGGCCCATGAAAATCAAGGAATGCCAAAATTACAATCAAATGAGGGTGGTGTTTAGTCGAAGTGTGGCGTTCTTCTTTTCAACCCTTCTCTCACATGGCGGTGGTCAAAAACGAGTGGCATTCATATATGGAAAGAAGTTCTATTAGAGGTTTTTTGGGTAATAGCAAATTTGTGAAGTTTGCACAGATTTCTCAAGTACTGATACAACTCTCAAAGGTTTACTTTAGGAACAGTTAAAACAGTTGCCAAATTTCAGAATAACCAGTTAATGACTAACTAGATCTGTTTCAAAAATTAAGATTACAAGATTCATTAAAAGCTTATCCAATGGTTCAAAAGCATAAAACTCATACTGCAAGCAGTTAACAGTTGACAAAGCTCTAGCAATATTTTAACATGCCTTCAAAGTTTTTAAAATATCAAAGAAACACCATCAAGATGTTTGTCATTCTAGGAATCATCACAATTTGCGCTATTAGCCGTATCACAATATTTTGGAAGAAAATGTAACAGGCTTACAATAAAAAGTTAAACCAAAAATAATTCTTGTTAATTATGTACATTAAACTATGGAGTAACAAAATCCTTTACATATCATTTTATTATGAGAACTGCCAGATTTTGCTATCTCTCATTATGATCTGACTGAAAATATACTGCGAGATGCAATTTTTTGATACTTTTTCTCCAAGTAATCTTAATTATGGTCTTATAATTATCATATTGTATTTTTGTCACATATTACTGCATCTCCATGAAATTTGACATAACGGTCAATATAATGTAAAATAAACAGCCAATTTTTAGAAATTCAAAAGTTTTACATAGTTAAGATTTTGTATTTTGACAGTAAAAGTTGTGAAAGCTTGAAAACCTTAATAAAGATTATCAAATTTTACGCAAGGTGCTCACAACTTTAAGTCTTACTCATATTTTACTGACCCAACAGCTATCTAACATGTAGCTGTTAGCAGTAGCAATAAAACTATGTTGTTCTTTGATTTATAAATAGCTTGCTTGAAGATGGTTGGCTATTGCTCTTTAAAGGTCAATCTTAAATGTAACTTACTTATGTTAAATATTAAAAAAAGATCTAATCACATTTGTTATAATCAACTAATTCAGTCAATCACAATTATATTAGTTATACATCTACTACGGTAGACTAACATGCTCGCTTTTAAATGGCACATTGATAAGGCGAGACCAAGTGGCACCAACACATTGTATACACCAAGGTCGCATTTCATTGGTGTGTTGTCAAGCCTCAACCCAATCCTAAAGAAATTAGTTTGACAATGAATATTGGCTTGTTCCTAATAAGTAAAACCGGATCCCACATCTTTTTATAGGCTCCAGAGCCAAATTGTAATAATATTGACTTAATTCTTAAGTTTGCTGCAAACCAAACAATACCACATTCCTATGTATTTATTTTCTGTTATCAAACTAGTCAGTTGACTGATTTCATAATAAAAGACAGTTATGGCTGCTTTGAGCAGCATGCTTAACAAATGATTGATGGCAACCCTTTGCTTAAACTTATAGATTTAAGTCATATCCACTTAACAATATACATGTACAACTAAAGCTGATGCAGGTAAAAATCACGTGCTAACTGTTATTGGCTAAAACTTCCCCATTCTTTGACCCTTGCTCTTTGGCTGACAGGCTCTGGGCGGGCTTATGCCGACTCGGCGACATTTTGTATTTAGAAGAATATCATTTGGTAAGCGAGTAGCGGTGTTTAGTCTGCAATATAAGACATATTATTGTTGGGTATGAGTAGATTTTCAAAGAGTTCATCTTTGTAGGTTGTAGTTATGTAGCTATTCTCCTGGATTGTAGTAGTTTAAAAATTTACAAAAAAAGTTTATTTTCAAAATTTTTTCTCCCGTTGGTTGATAAATTTTAGAAAACGGTCAACATGTTTGGAGTTCACTGCTCTGGTCAGAATTCTGAAAACTGATCATTAATAACTAACTATCTATGTAAAGCGATCACTGGAAATCTTTTCAAAAAAGTGATACTAGTAATGACTAGATTACATCAAAATACTTCTGCTGACTTCTCTTTCTTGCTTTTCTTAGTTCCTTAAGAGTTATTTATGCTAACCAGCTACATACCTGTAACCTTTATTTGACTCATAATGGTATATACTTACGTAGTAAAGATTTAAAAAGATTTTATATGCATAAACAGTAGAAATTGGACTATATTTGTATAATAGAACAAAATTTGGTCAAGTTAGATAATATTTGAATTAAATTTAAATGGTCTGAATTCAAATAAAATTAATGTTTATGTTTATTTGTTAAAGCAGTTTTGAGTAGTATAGAAATCCATTTTTTTGGGTGGAAAAACTAAAAGAACGGTTGCTCAAAAGAAATATATGATAAATGGTATTTTAAAATATTATATTAAAAGCCTTCATAGTTAAAACTTGTAGATACATAAATTTGAATAAAACTTGGTAAAAAATCCCTTTTGTTATTATAAACATTTAGATTTTTACAAAGCTGAAATAAATTAAAAATGAGTGATCCAAATTTATAAACAAATATAAATGTATATAATGATATACGTAGAAACTTCTCAGCTGCTGATCGGCGTTGGATGCAATATGTTGCAATCATGTTGTTTTTTTCGATTGTTTCGCATAATTTTACCAGAGCCAATGTGATAAAAATGTCGCACCTAGTTGGTTTTTGGTTCTTATTTATACCATTTGATGAAACTAAACTCTGTTTGTTTTGTGATTCACTTTTCAAAGATGTTTTTTTACAGAATTACATTTGAAATTTAGTTTTAAAGCCTATCCATAGATTGTCTGTGATTTTCTATATAACCATGTTTTGGCTAAAGAAGGGTACATAAATATATTGGACAAAAGCTGTGTGCAGGTGTAGACTTGCGCAAACCTTGGCCAGTTTTTGAAGTCGGTTATACTTATGTTGCATGCTGTGAACATTAATTATAAGATGTTACGATAATAATAAGCCTGTCATTTTTAAATATTTGCTATATTTTTACATTACTTCCATAAATATGGTTTCTTTAGAATAGGATAAAAGCAGTAGTTGCTGCTTGTTTTATGACATTGAATATTTTCAACCTTCATCCCATGGAAATATTTTCTTTCTCAAGCTGGTAATCTGATATTATGTGTATCACTGTGTTTATTATCTCTTTATAAGGGGTCTTTGCTTAGTCAGTGCAGTTACTCTTCTTATATTTAACTTCTGTAGTAATCCAGTCCATGTATCTAAGGATGCTATATGTCAGGGCTTAAGTTTTCATGTAGCATTTGCATATTTCTCCATAATAAAGCTTTTGTCAATTCACAATTCGGTATGCATAATTACTTTAAGAAGCCTGCTTTTCCGGTGAAGGCCTGGTTGCCTACACCAAAATAATTCTGACCAAAGCATTACTTAACTGATTGTAACAAGTTGTCGATGTGTAGTTTCAACATCCAAAATGCTGGTGTATGTATGTTGATAGCTCTAAAACATATGTAATTGTGATTAGCTAAAGCGTTTATTACCATAATCCTATTTCAAATTTGTTAATTTTTAACGTCTAACTAAACAGTATTGATTACACCCATTCATAGAAGCGATTCTTTTTGCATAAAGAGAAAAACATTTTTGAAACAATTTCGATGCTTTTCTGATAATTAGGCGCAAATTTTTTGTATGTGAATTTCACTTCAAGTTATGACATTGAAATATCTGTGCACGTAATTGTTTCTATCATTGATGTGTTAAGAAGTTCACTTCTGGCAAAATGTAGAGATACAAATTAATGAGCAAGCTTTAGTTATACTATCTACCATTGATTATATGTGTTACAATACAAATAAGCCCACAGTATCTGCAACACAGTTAAGTCCAGTAAAGAGGTAATGGCCTTTACTGCTTTTCAACATTAAAAAAAAATTACACAAAATTTTAGCCGAGTTTACCGGAAATTATGGAAATTTTTGTATTTTTTGCTATTGCTGTTAATGTTTGATGTTAATGTTTAACTAGTGATGTCATTTTATATGTTTTTTTTCTGAGCATTTAACAGAGTGTTTTGAGCAATCAATGTTTGAAAATTTTAACCTTGCAACAACCTGGTTCTCAGATTAACCCAAAAGTTAAAAAACAATTGCAAATTATAGAAATTTTACTATCTAAAATAATATCTAAAAATATATTTCTAAATAAATACTTTCTAATAAAATCTACTAAAATACATGCATATACAGGTAGGCTGTCTACACATACAAAAGTCAGTGCCAAGTAGACAGCACCAATGATTGTATTATTAAGTAATTGGCTTGGAAAATGAATGCAACATGAATTGTCAGTATGTCTCTGCTCGAATGTTGCACAACTCAGTTGTGGTTCAACAGTGCTCTGGTTTGGTTTACAGCAGCTCATATTGTTCTGCAATCACCCTCCCAGAGACTTTATTGTCTAAAAAGTTGTATATTTTTATTCTCTTGTTCAGACATCAAAGATCTTTGATGCTAATTGTCTCCTAGTTTTATATAGAGTTTACAACAATCACGCTATTATATAATATTTGCTTGTTTTAGTTCATCAGTGTACACCATGTTCGGAACAGCTGAATATAGTTGTAATAAGTGGTGTTAGCAAAAATCAATGGGGAGACTTAGAACAAAGAAGTCAGTTTTATAAGTAAATTATTGCCAGCAGGAAAAACTTATAAAATTTTTAAAGACTTTCTTTTCAAAATGTCGGCACCACTATTTGGTAAATAACTTGAACTTAAAAGTCTGATGAGGAGTATACTCAACTATGTTTGTTCAAAGTGCTGTAGCTCTATGTCTTCTTTTCATTGAGCATAGAGAAAAATTAAAAATTATGGCAGTATCATTTTTTGGGTCAGAAAGCTTATACTATATACTATTAAAATAGTTCATAGTTTGTGGAACTAGACTTTGATGCTGACTCGCAATTCACCATGGTAGCAAATAAATTTGCCTCGTTATCATTGTAAATTATTTGATTTATGCGAATAGCAGGTACCCTATCAATTATATTGGATGAGATTAGTAAACAACTAGATTTGCAGCTAAATGGTAAAAGGCTTTTTAGCTGCAAATATAGTTAAGGTTCTAGCTTAAGAAATAATACTAACCACTGATTTACTTAAAAATACTATGGCTTTAAAGGTTTCAATTGAAATGTTATACTATTATTTTTAAATATTTATTTTCCGTACAAATTCGTTTAATTAATTTTCCCCTGTAAACCGATTGACCTGGTTTGAGCAGGTCTACAAGTGAATAGAGGGTTTCTTTCAAAGTAATTGTTTGACAATCTTAAATGGCAATTTCGTCTATTGTGACTGAAAGATAAGCCTTGTTATAATAAACTGTTGTAGGTTCATTGTTGGTTGTTTGTGTAGAAGCAGAAGGTTGCAGGATTCAGAACAGCAAGTTGATTCACCTGGACAGATGCTTAAGCTTCAGATGAAGTAAGACATGACAAGTTATAATGTAGTTCAGACCAAAATGAACTTGTATTTAGTCAGACATGTTGAGCTACCTTGACGAGAATGCACTTTGGTTTCAATTGATATACTTCAATTCTCCTCACTAGCAACCTCCTTACGCATGCTCATCTTGAACTCTGTCAATAGCGTGCTATTGTGTTTATACCTTTACAACTTGAATTCATGCATGACTCAAAAATTAGAAACTCTAATATTTTCATGCAAGTAATACTTAAGTAAACATTGTTGATATTATTCTAGCCAACCATATAATTTATGCCTTTTTGGGTTATTATCTAGCACCAAATTACTAGCTTCTTGAATTTTCTAACATAATCTTTCGGCAAGAAACGTTTGTCAAAAATATTACGCGATCGACATGTTAAGTGATGAAAAGCCATAACTAGCCCAAATTTTTTACTACAATGAGTGCTTGAAGGGCATAGCAACACAACAATAAAATGCACCACTGGTGGGTTGAGAATTTGTCTCAGTTATGAAAGGTTTATGATGTCATTCCAGGATGTTCTCGTACATTTTTATGTATCTACAGAATGACTATTATCTAGTATAGTTCAACAAAGATTTGTGATAGCAATAGGATTTGTGGTGTTAGTGTCGCTATATTTTGTTTAAAAAGATACACCATAGGACTTTGAAACAGAACTATGTTAATATGTTGAAATGCCGACATATTTATGTGGAATGCAGCTGCGAGCAGCTACAAAAATAAACATTTTTTAAATTAGTAAGTGTTTGTGTTAAGTTTTTTCAATGGGCAATATTTAGTGCAACTTGTTTTTCTTGAACATAATTAATTAAAATGAGATCGTTATGTTGAACTAAGTCCGCTAATCACAGTCGTGTCAGCTTTATCTTTGTGGATGTCGGCCAAAATGCTCATTTCAAAAGACCGCATCGACAACGATAGGCCAGTGCGTGACCCAACACAATGGCTGCACATAAAACTCATTCTATCAATTTGCGCAGAAAGCTCAGCTTCATCCAAATAATCGATAGTTTTCCCAGCAGACTTGCAAACAAAGGAATTCAGCCATGATGCCTAATGCTTAAGCAAATCTTAGGTAATCTCACTTTCACAAAACAACTCAATTACTAAATGTATATTCTTGTTCAACAAAACGAACACATCGATGAACGTTCTTGAGACCACTAATGAATAATAGCTTTTGGCAATTAGATGCAGTTTTAGCATAAAATTGTAACACTCTAAAATACAATTGCGCTAGGACACAGATATTGTGATGAACTATTACATGTAATTTATTTAACTTTATGTAACATGGGGTCGGACACACTTTTGATTACAGTGTTTTCTCTAACGCTTATTCAGCTTGGATGTTTGGTTTTTACAACCTCATTGCGTGCAGTATAATAATACCACAGAATAAAAGGCTTCATCTTTGTTGTCATACCAATGTGTCTCAGTAAGCTTACACATGTTGTAGCTTAATGGGCTCGCTGCAATACTTGCATCATTCAGAAACACTTATGCGCTGTGAGTCAATTGTCGACTTCCAGTAGCTGATTGGCATTAGATGTAACATTACCTGTATCATTCGTCAATTTGTTTGTCAGGGTTTTACCTGCAATGAAGCAACCTAAATGCTTTAAAAGCTGTTATAGCTAGTTGGCCTTCAGTTCTGTTTCATGCCAATTATTTAAATGATAAGCCCATACTAAAATGTGCCTTTTTCCTAACTCGCTTTTAATGCATGCTTTTTCTATGAGTTACCTCTAAAATTGGCCTAAATACTTATCTGTGTGAGTGCCAGTAATAGTCTATGCAGTAATGTTGAGCATTTGTGTAGGTTTGTACATATATATATATATATATATATATATATATGTATGTATTAAAAAAGGGCTCTATGACACGGTAGACTTGTACAAATTTAGACAAATCTTTACCGTTATGTTTATGTTACCGTAGCATGTAGCGGGTTAAACTGTAAGCTGTTGTGGCATTAATAGGCTAACAACTTTATAATATCTGCTATATTTTGGCAAATAGGTGCATAACTTTCCTAAAATTGTTTTCATTGGGGTATTGCCATGTCAGTAGTTCCTGATTTTATCATAGCATTGATTACTTTTAGCGATCATCCCAAGAAGCATAAAGCCAACATGAGTATATTGGCGACAGTATATATTACGTAAAACAATCTAGCCGTCAAATGTGACTGCATTGATATCTCATATTGACATCTCATAAATGAAGTGTCTTTGCTTGGTCGGTGCAGTGACTTCTCTCGTTTTATATCTATTTAGTAATTATTTCCAAATTTACAAAGCGTAAGGGCAACATAAGGCTGCAGTTATTGCTCATCAAATCTCCGTCAAATCATGTACCATTTATGTACCGGATGATCAGGCTCAAATTTGCGCTTAACATTTTCACTTTTTCCCAAATCAGCATTATGCAGTCTATCAAAACAAAAATACGGTGGGCGTACTTGCAGTAATTATTCTATTGTGTATCACACGTAGAAAATCTACATCTAGTAGTGTCAAGTAGAACAGTTTATGAAGCATTTTTGATCATTTTGTTATAATTGAACACTTTTAAATCTTTTATCTAAACTACATTTCATTTTATAATCTTGAATTATTTTATACATACATGTAGTTGCTGTTATAAATTGATTGCTTGATGCATTGATGTGCTAAGCTTTTTTTTAAATATAGAAAAGCAAATGGCCATGCAAGCGCTAGAGTTATCAGTTATAATTGACTCCACTTATATACACAACGCGCTCGGCACACTAAACTTTGGTGACATTATGTAATAAAAATTTTGAATTTAGTTTAAATTTATTTACCAAATACACACTTATGCTAAGTAAAATAACTTTGTTAAACTTACTTTAATTTTGTTGTTTACATTTCTTAGTTATATGTTTCCAAGTTGGCGCTTCCGCTCTTTTATAAAGGTTTTTCAAAGTGATTCAATGAAGAAGATTTAGCAAAGCTGTTTTCAAAATTGGTCTTTTTAGTACTTGACCATAATGGGTCTATTAAAAACTAGCTTCGATGCTCGTATCTTATAAATTACTCGTAACTCAATCTGATGCTTTTGAATAATGTTGAATACTGTTTGGAATATGAACCTGACTACCCAAGATGCAGCTCATATCTCGATTTTCTGGTACATTGGGCAGTCGAATGTCTAGGTGTGACTGTACATTTAACCACTGTTTTTCTATTAGATGTCTACCCACAAGAGAAAGCACAAAATAGTGGCTAAACATTTACATATAACGAATTAATTGGTGGTTTTGTTGTAGCTATGGCAAGCAAAGTACCTGACTCAGACTCATCTGATGATTCAGAGAACACCGGGGAGAATTTGTTAGGTATGACCTGTTCTATAGCATTATTTGAATGACCTGACTCAAAGTACCTGAGTAAAGTACCTGACTCGGATGAGTCCGAGTCAGGTACTTTACTTGCCATAGCTAGAACAAATTTTACAAATAATTCATGCCATATAAATGACATGCAAACAATTTGAGCAATCTATTTTAGGCCAACATTTCAAATGCAAACAATGGCTACATGTGAAGTTCGCAGCAAAATGCTATAATGCTATAGATGAATCAGATAATAATAGAAAGGACTTATCAGGTGTGACATATTTTACAACTTTACTGTTTTTACTCTCAAAAATCTGTACATATATCTATATATATATATATATCTCAAAGTTTGTCAATGTCTGTCCAGCTGTAGCTGGTTAGTATCTGGCAATAAATAATCTATATCGCATAGTATTCAACATTGAAACCTCCATTTTACTTGGTGATAATTTAATCAATTGAGCTAAGCAAGATGAATTAAATTCATTGGACGATATGAGTCATTATTTAAGTTCAAACAGCCATAGCAACTCTGCATTAAGTTACAGCGTAATGTCACAAAAGCTTGCTCTCAGAGCTTTTATTAGTAAGTTCTGCAATACTGATACTGGCTTGCTCAAGTTAGACATTGGTGATGTGCCAGGTTAATGGAAAGTGACCGCCAACTAAGTTACCTGCCGCTGTTTATAAGCCGTTTTAACCCTTTTGCAAGCAGAGTGACATTATTGTCATTTTGCAATAACTACGACAAAGGGCAAAGTTACTATTTTGTCGCCACACGAAAGGTTTTCAAAAATTAATTTTTGGCTGGCTTTTTGTCTTTTTCTGTTAATTTATTTACTAATAGTAAACTACAATATATTGATCTTTGTTAGAGACTAAAAACAAGCCATTTTGAAAAAAAAACGATTATTTTTGCAATATCAACTGAATGAAAAGTCCGAAATAAAAAAGTCTTTTAACAGTGCAACTTTGAAGAGTGCAACAGCTTTCTTTTAGTGCCATGGCGGCCTCCAAACGAAATTACCCACGTTTCTAATGCTGCAAGGAGTAGCAGTGTTAGTGCTAGCCGTAATAGGATGATATCAGCGGATTGTGATAAGTTTTTAGAGTTAGTAGCCAGAACTAATAGTGACAGTGAAACTGGTTCAGATTGTGACTGAAGTGATGTTGCACCAGAATCTGAAAGTGAAAGTGATGAAGTAACAGTTAACAGTTTTCATCCTTATGGAGGTGGTAGTGATGCTAGTGCCTGGACTACTAACAGAAATTTATGTACTAATCAATCCTGTGCAAGGACAAAAGCTTCCAAAAGTAAAATAATTAGAGAAACAGTTATGAGAAGAATTGTTTTGAAACACAATTTTTTGTATCTGCCCGCATCATAAACATATAATACATATTTACAATATCATAAATAAGAGTGTATCGGTGATTTTTTTTAAATCTATTTTTGAAAAATTAATTTGCTCAAGGAGTCTTAAATTGCCCAAAAACACTTGCCTGCGAAAGAGTTAATACCTGAGGTACACTAGAAACTCCGCTAGCATATATATATTTATATATAAATATACTAGTTATGGAAAACTGTTTCACTTTTTTTGTAGCTAGTGGCAATTTCATCACTAGTCTGATCAGTTTCATAAATATATATCCCGCAAAATTGATTTTGAAGGAAATCATAAGATCATTTTTAAAACTAAATTTTTTCAAATTTTGGCATCTCTAAAGATTACTTTATTATGTGTTTATTTTAATTGTTAGACATCTTTTTGCAGCCAATCTACAGTTAGAACACTCTATTATAGATGAAAGCAAAAATAATAGTGTTGCACCTTCTCAAAAGGCTCGACCTGAAAGCAAGTGGCAATGTTTAATCATTGATAGTAGTTTGCATCCATGTGCTGATTAGGTTTTTAGCTGGCACCTAGACTATAAAATTATTGATTATTTACATTTTTTATACTTAGGTAAAATTGGAGTTATCAGTAACACTATTTTAATATAAGCTTGAAAGGGGTGCTCCCACTTTTTTGGCAAACCCTGAGCAGATATGTACATCTAGTAAAGTCACTATGCGCTGTAGGCAATCAGTTAAAACCAAAGTTTAGCATCACAGCATTTAGGTTGGTTCTCGCAAATTAGCCAATGAGTGGGACACTGATATTCCCTGTGACAGTACCTTTTTGAAGCTGCTATGGGAGTAAAAGCTGTTAATATATCGTCAGGCACAACATTGAATAGAGTTGAGTAATCAATAGATATAATCAATGATTAATGTTATTTTATGTAATATGACTCATTAGAACAAAAAACAACAAAAAGCTTTGCTGTGTATCAATGGAAATTCACCAAGCTCATTAAACTGTTTTTTATTTTTTCACAAAATGCCGTTTGAATTTATGATTCCAAATATAGTCTTTGTTAAAGACCTCTGTACAAAGAGTGTTATCAATCTCATCATTTATAATAAACGTAATGAACATTAAAACTCAATATATGTGCATGCATGTCGGCTACAAGAGTTGAGATAATTTAAACAAAGAATCTAAACTGAGTTTGTTGAAGCTATTCTCAATACTTTGTGAGTTTCGAATATCCCGAATCTAAGTTTACATGCTCAAAAGGTAACTTATTTGTAGAGTCGGTTGCCTCGACCTCCAATTTTGCACCGACAGAAGGATCTTTGATGTTGAGAGTAACATTTTGCTCAATTGCAGCTTATCGTTGTAGCTCGCATCGCGACCTGCTGTTCACCATGCAATAGTTTTACCAGTTTAGCTATGCGACATTGATGGTTTCATTGGGCAATAGATTTTGCAATGTGGGTGAAATTACGCTACAGTTCTCTGTTAAGGTGCGACACAATTTATGCTCTCCCGCGAGATCAAGCCATTAGCTCTAAATAGTAAGCTTACTCAAATTAGGCATTAGCACTGTGCCAGACTAATGGCAAGTGGTAGGCAACTGTGTTACCTTCCATTGTTTATAAGCTAATTTTTAAAACCTGTGCAATGCTGGAAATTCTGTTTGTAGTATGTATATGTTTATTCTGATGATTTAACATGAACTTCAGTGAACATTACTGTTCACTGAAGTATTTTTAGTTTCCAAGATTCTCATTTCAACGATGTACGTCTTATAAAAGGAGGCTTTTATTGTAGCAAAGTTTGCCTATAGGTTGAACATTTGCTATTTTGATTTCTTTAATGTCATTTTTTGATGAAACATATTATTATAGATTACCATGCTTGCACACATGCAGTTGGGAAGAATGATAACAAACCCAATGTTGGTCAGTAATATGTCCAATGTTATCCAACCAAGTTTCCGAAATGCTATGCTAAAAAACTTCAAGTTTACTACAGGCAGCTGTCAATTGCTGCAGGCACTAATATTATGCTATTGAAATATGGCAAAAATAAAATCTTTGTTTTCATTGCTTTTTGCTAGGTTTTAAAAACTCTGTGCATGCAAAAATGTCAGTATTACTGCTTCTAAATACTTTTAGTTTTCTTGCCTAAAAAGTGATCCTTTTGTAAAATGTTTGCTACATGCTGCTACAAAGCATAACTAACAAATAAAATAAATTTTGTAGATATTAGCTTATAAACAAACAAATATATAATAGGCAGACCAAAAAAAATATCAAAACTTGACTTGGTCATGTATCAAATTACAATGCAAAAATAAAAGCTTGCATACACGATTCATATTATGATTTTTGTATCACATATGTAACGTGTGTGCACAAATAAACACAGTTACTAAACAATTTAATTTATTTGCATATAAATTTGTTTTGCCTTCCAGGTTGTTACTGTTTTTAGCATAGTTTTCTCCAAGTCTAATAAAAATTTGGTATCAGTGTTGAAATGCCATAATTCGTTTTTCCTGATTTTACTAATATCATATTACTTCTTCTAGCATGCCAAGTTAAAGAACCTTCACAGACAGGTACAAGTCATGAAAAAGACAACCCTTTGATGAACATTTCAATACGACATAGTGACATTATTATTAAAGGTGAACTAAACTTCACCATTTAAATTGTAATTTGTATTTGTTTTAATTTGTTCATCACTGGCTGATAATTTTGTAGATATCATAAATACCATTGTAGTATTACGGCAATCAATACATAGTTTACAATTAAGTTGTAGCCATAGTGTTTAGAACTGGCTAGATTTAGAAAATTTATTTTAATAGTTACTCAAAACGCAACTTGATTTTTTTGTTATGTAGTAATACTGTGATATATCTTGCAATCATTTGCTTCCAAATGTCCCATTTATTTCAATTGTCTTCATGCTTATTAATTGTGATATAGGTTACCATATCTTTACTGTAACAGAGGTCTATGCAAGATTTTTAACACTAAAATATAATATACATGTACTATTTGAAAAAAATAATTGCGGTTACTAATCATCATTGCATTTTTCAGAATATGATTCGACCAGTCCCGTGAGCAATATACAAGAGGAAGAAGAAGTCTCTGCTTCTCTCATTAACAACACATTTGAAGATCTTAGTTTAGCTGACGGTAGGAATAAGTATTTTTACCTACATGTATTTGTTTAGACTTTTTTGCAAGAATATTCCATAGGTCATGTTCTTAATGTCTCTACTGACAACATAAACTTTTATCATCATCCATCTGTTGTTTATTGGCTAAGCAGCTAATTGATCCCAGTGAATAAAAACAGTAGCAAGTAAAGTCATAGTAGCGGTCTTAATACTGTCTCCAAAAATACAGTATAAAGATTATTTAAAGATTTTAGATATTTATTTAGACACAGTATAGAGATTAATTATGTCAGTCATATGGAATTAAAGTGGATTAAATTTAATCAAACTAAGAATTGTAATGAAGATTAAAGAAAAACGAAGTAGAAGTGAAGAAACAGATACTAGTCCAGCCAAAACGTTTGCTGTTTGTAGATAACAACATACCAGCAAGCTATGACCACCTATATGATGATCCAATTTTTGCTCAACTCCAGGAGGTTCCTTCACAGTGTATTGAAGACCTAAAACAGTACGTTTTGCTCATTGATGGTCGTTCAATATTTTTGGTCTTAGTATAAGTTGGATTTGCTAAAAAAGAGGCTCAATGCATTTAAAAATTTTTAGCAAAACACAAATTTTAATAAAAATTTTGTTATTAAATTTTAATGAAACATTTCTACTAGTTAAACTTATGAAACTTGGCAACCAGTAACCTGACATCTATATGGCTCTGTTTACAAGTTTTGTTTTTGAGCAACAACAAAAACAATCAAGATGATTTTTGCACTGGGCATTTAACTGGAAGTCTTACTTTTATTTTCGACCAAACCCAAATATTATTACTTTCTTCATTATAATAACAATCTTACTAATGATATCGCAAAAAAGTGATACTAATTGCTTGTTAGTATATGATAGATGATTGTGATGCAGATATAAAATTATATGGTAATAAGTGTAAATCTACAAACTATTTTGAGCCACAAATCAGCATGAATGCCATGCCTAATGAGTTTGATGCTAGTGTAAAGGAATTTAGAGGTAATTAAAATCGTGTGCATGTTTATGGTTGTAATCTGAATTTTTGAAAAAATATGTTTTTTTTTGGTACGAGCATGATTAGATATATTTAATAAAAACAATAAAACTCCCACCTGTTGGGCAAATTGCCCGGAATACTAATACATTGACAGACACAGCCCGAGTTCAAAAGGTTAAACATTAAAAAAATATGTGCCCACCTATTAAAAAAAAGAGTGAAAAATCAAAATTTCATGTGGAATTTTTGAAAAAATAGGATCAATAGCAAAATAAACGAAACAACCAGTAAAGATGAATTGAAGTTTTTAGTATATTGCATTTATATAAAGTAGTGAGACGGTATTTAACCCAAATATCGTTCATTACCTTTGGCTCACAACTGAGTTTTGAATTTGTTTATTGAGGTATATTGGAAAAGCCTGAAGTCTAAGAGATCTGTTTTAGATTGAAGGCCAGATTTGGAATTCAGCATATGTTTGTTTCTTCGGTACCTGGACCAAAAGTCTGTGTCTGCGGAGAAGATATCGAAAGATTTCGTCACGAAATTGAAAATATTTTTTCAGGATTCGTAAATGAAATCAGAATAGAAACGCCAACTGACAATTTTCCTTATATTGAATGGCTAGCTCGTCTCAGAAAAAATCTTGCAGAATTTCAAAATCAGTTTTCAATAAAGAAGCAAGTTGTTCAAAAAGAAGCTGAATGTGAACTAATAGCAACAGCTCAAGAGAAACAGTCTGATGGAAGTCAGCTCAAAGTACTGTATGCTATTGTACCAGCACACCTTCTACACAGTGATACCGATGAAAGCAATCAACCCCTAGCTTCAATAAACCTTGTTGAACCTGCCTCGCAGCAATTCATCTACACCTTTGTTGAAAATGAGACTCAACCTTGCAACCTACAGGCTACTCCAATCTTCAAGTACAGAATCACAACAAAAGTCCAAAGTGATGAACAAGGCCACTCGCATATGAATGATATTGCAGCTCTGAGGTTTGAGAAAAAACCAAAACAAGCCCTGAACTCCGCTGCAAAGCTGCTGCCTGTTCCAAAGCAATCCCACCTCAACTTTCTTGCTCGAAGGCAATCTGTAGTCACGGTTGGAGGTCATTTTGGACGGATTGTTCCTTCACCCATTGTTATAGGAAACGATTGCTGGGCTTTTGGGCTTCACCTTGCCTTTGTAATTCCTTCTACAGGATCTAGCCAAACGCAGAGGTGTGTGATAGAAATGGAAAAATACTTGCAAAAAATTTTACATATATTTTTTGAGGTATTATTCCTTGTAACATTTGGTACAATGTTCAGCGACGTAAAAACATTCTATCAAATAAAAAATAAATCTGAAAAATTGGAATAGATATTGCAATAAGTTCTAAAACTTTTTAAATAACTCTAAAAGTTTTTTTTTGGAAAAGCTTACACAAATTAGAAAAAAAACTTTGTTTGAATGCCATGACGTTTTATTTTCCAACCCTTCCCCTAAATTGGCGGTTATCAGAGGTGACGCTAAAATAGAACAAACTTTTGGAAAACTAAATCTAACCCTTTTACCTGCAAAGCAAATGTAGCATTTATTTTATCTATGTTTTGAGCGCAGCGACATGAGCTCTTTCAAACTCAAAAAATTGGTTTTAACTTAGCTCCAACTGGTAAATCTCTACATAAATATGTACCACGATACCTAAAAATATCTCTGTCAGTTGATATTTATTTCTTGAAATTAACCTACTATGATCTTACAGCCTGCATTTAAAATTTTAAGAGCTTTTGATTTTTTTTACTCTGTTGTAAATTTGAAGGCTTATATTAAATTCTTACCTATATCTCACAATGTTGCATCAAAGCTCATTGCTCTCATTGTTATATTTACTACAGTTTGCAACCCAAACTACCTTTTTAAAAGGAATTATGAGCGTCGATCTATGATAACCCGAGTTTAGATCACCGCTATGTTGTTATCAAGTAATATGCTATAAACCTGCAAATCTATATGTTACCAAAATTAAAATCTAGCAAATGCTACAAATACATATTTAAGAGCAAATTAAATACACAAATCATATAATACATGCAAAAACAAAAATTTACATTGTTGAAATAAAAATATGTTTCATCAATTGCTCCGCCAGTTGTGTATTGTTGTTGCTTTCGGCTAGACCCATTTCAATTTTTTTTTCTAGCTGTTCAGTTCCTTATACAATGCCTTCTGACCTCCGCTGTTTTTCTGCACTGATGAACTAGTCAAAGTTAGTGTTCAAACATTTTTTTCTTTAGGCATTTTTTTTCATGTTATTCAGAATACGCTTAATGGGAAAATGAAAAACCGTGTGTAATCTTGCACATGCCTGCTAAGAAGAAGCCGTGTAGCTTCAAAGTAGTATCACAGATTCCATAGCAATATGCCTAATCCTTTTTCACATCTGTTGAAGCATCAAGACCGCGCTAAACAAAGAGCTACTATTAACCTGATTCAGTTATTAATTATTTTGATTGTGTAGCTTTCAAAGCTACAACAAAAGCTGTAAAGCTTCAGAGTTACAAAATGAACTTTGTTATAAACAGCAACAATGACAAAATTAACTGTGATTGATCAAATCGAATCATTGTTAATACTATTTAGTGGACACCTTTCTATTGATCTCTTTATGATATGAGTTCATAAAAATCAAAAGAATGTCAATGTGGCCAGCAGATAAAGATGGTGTTTACTTAGAGGTTGTTGTTGTATTTTTCAAACCTTTTTCTGTACTGTACTTTTTCTGTATAACCTGGTATTCGAGAGATTTTTCGGTAAGTTAAACTAGCGGTGAAACTTCACATACTTTGCAGAAAAGACTTGCAGTTCAAAAGATTCTTAGTAATGTAATAATAATGTCGCATAACTTAATATTTACAAATTTTTGCAAGCAACTTTGAGTTTTTCTAACCTTTTTTGAGTTAGACCTCTGTTGTTGTGCTAGAAAAAACTGAAATTGCACAATGTTCCAATTAGGCTAACGCTTTGCATCTCAAAATGTCATGCTTCATATTCATAATTTTTGAATTTTGTAAGTTTTTAATCCAAGAAAGGTTTATTAATAAAAATGCAAATTATGTTTTATAACAACTCCATAATACTTTTTTATATGGGTTATTTAGATATTTGTATAGCCAGTGTTAACTAACTTATTAGCACTAACAGTTAAACTCGCGCTTGCGCTTCTGGCTGCGTTTTTTGGTCCGTTGTCGCATGCACATATAGACATATTGGTGTATCAAATTTTGGTTCTCTTTGAAGGTTTGAAGAAGGTGACAGTGGAAAGATTTTACATATCTTAGACAAAGAGGGTCATTGGATGCCAATAGCTATGCTGGTGGGCAAATATACAGTAGAAATACCAGAGTATGGGTCAAGCATTTACATTGCTATCATTCTAAGTGAAGCCCTGAAAGAGATAGAGAGAGACTTTGGAGACATGATTTCCAATATCCAGCTTCATCCAACATCCGCTCTTTATTCTGGTATACAAAAATTATCAACTTTTATGGCTTTTCACTTTAAATAGAATTATCATCAATGTTAGTTTATGGTACTATTTGGTAAACACAGCCCAGTGTGTCAAGCATTGCTTTGAACATCACAAAATGATCTGCGTGTCTATTAAAAGACTTGATGACAGATTCTGCACTTTATATAACGTATTCCTTGTCAAATACTGCTCTGTACATTAGGTTCTGCTGTTTGCTATATCCTACTTATCATGGTACAATAGTGTGCTAACTCTAGTCAATTTATAACTCTGTTGGTATTTAATAGACCGTGGCATAAAATAACAACAAAATCTCATGGTATTACCACCAAAAAACACCATTTAAATTCAGTTACAAAATTCAAAAGAATGGAAACTGCTAAAAATTGGCTCTGAGTAAAGATATGACAGGAGCCATAAACCTAGACAGCAAACGTGACAATCTAAAATTTTAATTAAAATTATTCAACTGTTAACCTGGTGCTATACTAGTTATATAGTCTTTTACTCCATCCATTATTACATTGGAACGTTTGTTCTAAAAACTCTCAAGGGAGTTTATGGTCAAAGGTGGTTAGGTTTTGTTATACTATTTCTGACTAGAAATTCTTTCTCTTTTGCAGTAGAGCAAAACTACTTTGGCGCCTCAATATTATTTCATGTTCAATTAGTTTAGCTTATGTAATTATTTGTGGTATAGATGATGGAATTGAGCAGAGTTCTGAGGAGTACCTTTGCATATCAAGTGAGGAAGCGTTCAAACATAACAAGAAAAGGTAAATAACTGTCAGAAATAACTACAATGGTATATTTGAAATACAACTATAAGATTAGGAGTATGATTATATTGAGTGAAAGATGTAGGTTACTCTCAGCCTTTTTTAAAACTCATGTTATTTTTTATTTTGATGAGAAAGTTACGTAAGGAAGAGAACTGTATTAAGACTTACATTTAAATTAAATTAACTGGAGTATTAAACATAAATAGATAATGGAACTGAAAAGAATTCTGAGGAATCCCTTTGCATATTATTTGAAGAAGAGTTCAAATATTGCAAGGAAAGGTAAATAATTATCTAAAATATCCACAATGTTAATAATATGCAAGATTCAAGTTTTACAGGCGACTTAATCAAACGCTTGTCTAAAAGTGCATGTGTTCAGCTGTTGAAGGAAACATTATGTCCTTGCTCAAAAAAAAACTATGTGTATGGTTACTTTGAGTGAAAGATAAAGCTTACTCTCAGTCATTTTAAAAACTCATTAATTTTTTTCTTTAGAGCTAATCTTACATGAGTAAACAAACTGTAACAAGGTTTACGTTAAAATCAAAGAACTTTAGTATGAAACATTGTTACCATTTGAGTTTTAATTAAATAAGGTAATATACAGCAAAATTGTGCTTGATTACTTGGTAGTAGTTAGTCTTGGTTGTTTGTTACAGGTTTTCTTCACTGACCAACCTATGTGACTTAGAAATCAAGGACACCAAATTGGACAGCAGTGATGTTAAAGCTTTGGAAAAACTTACATCACTGAAGAAGCTTACGCTGCGCAGGTGTGAGTTTCAAGAAATCAGGTTGGTTTGTGACAATCATACAATGGGCAGTCAATTGAAAAAGCATTAAAGCAACTGTTAAACAGTTACTGTGGGCTAAAGAATATTTTACCCTATAGGTAATGGTTTTTATGGTTCCCAAGGTAATAAATGGTTTCTTAGTTTAGTCTAACAAAAGTTTGTAATGCTTATTCCTTGATTCTAAGTTTTAACGTTTCGTTGTAGCTGCATGATATGACGCTATGTAACCTTGGATACAAAAGAGAGAAATTAGTAAATTACATAACAGCAACTAGTTTTAAAACTTGTATTACTTTGATGACTTGTGGCTAGGCCTGTGTTTTCCATGTTTCATGCGTTTTCAGCAATTGGCTCGCACAATTCACTACACGATTTGGCATTTTATCATCCAATGACTTTCAGTCTAACAATGACACAATATAGGTGTGGTGACTTTATCTAAAACCTAAGTTCGCCAATTTAAAATTTTAAAGATATTTGCGACGCCTGCGATTTTTGATTAGTTAAAAAAATGATTTTATTTGTTTGTTGATGCTAGAGCGTAACATAATGGCAGAGTGCCGAGATCAGGACCGACTGCTCAGCCGATTTTATAACTGACGCCACGGCTGGACCGAGTTTTATCGTTACAGCAGGAGGCTTAGGCAAAGGTTAGCCAGCTCAGCCCACTGAGCTAGGTAACACTATGCTGAGACGTTGTTAGGGCATTTTCAGCTCCAGCGACGGAGACATGTCATAAACCTCTGAGGTGAAGCATTCCACCTCACTGAAGAAGGAGATCCAGCTCATCTGCCAGTGACTCCATCAGCTAGGAGCAAAGTAAAAGGCAAAAGCCAAGTGGCAAATTAAAGTTCTACTGAGCAAAGAGCTAATTGAGCTTGCTGGAGGCACCTAGAGCTTTCTGGTGGGATTGGTCAGAAACGACGATGAAAAATGGTGAATCTGTGTCGACTACCAGCGGTTGAATGCCATCACTGACCGTGACGGCTACTCCTTGTTCAGACTGACAACTGTCTCAATGCATAGTTTGCCTGTGAGTACCACAGTGCACTGGACCTGATCAATGACTTTGGATTAGTATCATTGAACACTGACGCACAGTAGAAGCCGATGTTTGCTACAGGTTCAACCACCAACCTGTTGGTATTAGATTGAGAGTAAGATGTACCTTCTTGGAAGGACAAACAAATTATTACGGTTAGGAAGATCATATTTATGCAAGATTTGTATCTACGTAACGTGCCACTAATGCAATGTGTTATGATAAAGATCATGTTGGATGTATATGATTGACTTTATAGTACTGATAAAATGTTTTTTAAGGTGCGATGTTTGCGGTCTCGCTATTGGAATATTTTTTTTATTTGGTCTTGCGGCTGTCGCTGATGGTTTCTGGCTCAGAAAGTTCATGGAAAACATATTTAGGTCACATAATTACAAACAGTGACTAAAGGTTTGCTCTGTGGTTTTAAGTGGCATTTTAGGTGCATTCACATTATGCCCGATTAAGCATTTGTGTCTATTTTATGGAAGTATATTATTGAAAACCATTGACTGCCTAAGGTTTATGGAACGACCATTAGAATATGATTTAGTATAATATGCACCTCAATCACCTTGAATGAGTTGAATCTAGATTCAGTTGATAAAACTAGAAAATTATATATCAGATGTGCTCATGGAAGTTGCTGGAAAGTAGTTGAAAACTGGTTGTCGAGTCATAGCTGACGGTTTTCCAAGTTTGAATTTATAGAAAACTATAAAAAAGGTGTTGACAGAATATAGTTCTTGACTACATGGAAATGAGGTGTTTGTTTTTAAAATATGATATAATAATGGTTGCTAGGAAGTGCCTGGAGCACCGAATAACTAGATCTGGCAATGTTGTTGAACTAATAAATAGTTGAACTGACAAATAAAATAATTTCTTGACCTAATAAGAAAACAGATTGTCAACTATGCATTGAACTGTTCAGATCATCAACAAAGAGATGCTACTGATGATAGGACATACAGAACTATCAAAAAGGTAGTTGCTTGATCTTGCAGGCCTATACTGATGATGTCTTTATTACGGCCTTTTCATTCAAAGCGAAAAGTTCAACCTAAGCTAAGACATTTTATAACCATTCAAAACAGTTTTTACCTGAAGTATCTAGCAATTCTGTTCATGCAAAACAATCTCTCCTAAATACTTTCAAACCACGTGTCAAGTTTTATGTGAAGCTTTTAAATGCAAGATAAATCACACCATTGAAGGTTGACAAAGTCACCCCAATTGTGTCAAATGTAGTTAAAATTTGAAATACAACTTGACACATCCGTGTCCTAAGACTTTATTACTCTAGACACCAGAATGAAGCTTCTGGAATACTATGCGTGGCTATACTGGAATATCGCCTATAGATAAATGACAATTGCTGAACTCACCATATTGTGAAGAATAGAGATTTTGCTACAACTCATAAAGAATTATACTATAAGTATGCAGTCAATGCTTTTGTAGCGGAAAATATTCGATACGACTCATTGCCATGCCCTATCAGTATTGGGTTTTAAGGTTCGCTGCACTTTGGTTTGTTAGTTTGGTAAACTCTACATTTCTTCGGCACTTCTTCGCCATTTCCACAGTATCCCAAGATGTTGCAAATATTTGACTAAACAATGAAAGCAATTTTTAACCTGCCACTTGTGCGGTTTATTTAAAACCAAAATTTTAATGTTTAATGGTATCCGCTACAAGTCACAAACTTGAAAAAAATGTTTCAGGTCAAATTGAAAATAATATTTTATGTTTATTTTTATACGTCTCATTCCTTATATTCCAATAGGGAAGTTTAACAAAGTTAAGGCTTCATAAAAAGCCTGTAAGGGTAAAAATATGGAGAAACAAAAAACATGAGGTTTATGTTAGTTTGATTCTATCTAGACTTACTAATTTGTACCAAAGCTCTCTAATTGATTTTTCAGATAAACTTCTTTTGCGCTTTGGCGCCTCAGGTGTAAATTTGCAATTAAAATATATTTTCATAGGTTTTAATTATCTAGACTTTTTAGATTTTTGATATTGAATTTTTACATTGTTTGATAGTGTTATTGTTACCTTTCGCTGTGCGATTGATTACTTCATTTGGTGTGGTTAAGCTTTTGATCTGAAGAACTAAGTAATAGAATACGATTTGTTCTTACAGAAATATTTGCTTTGATATGCAACAGTTAACTTTGAATGCAGGTGTTGACTCAATCAGATTTGTGAAACCCTTTGTTATAGAATTACTTCACTGCCCAACCTTAAAGAGCTGGACTGTTTTTACACTACAATGGGCTCCGTTAGTCCTGTGGTCATCGAAGATTTGGATTCACTAGAGAAACTTACTATGTGCAGTTGCAAGTTGACCCTATCATCACTCAGGTAGGAATGATCAAATCACTTTTGCAAAACTAACATATTTATGAAAATGACCATAGAGATTTCTTCTCCTAACTACCTTTCTTGGCTCTATATGTTGAAATTAATGATGTATAAACTTTCGAACTTTGATGAACAAAAAAAATATAAGTACTATGGAGTTATAGCGTCATTTATGAATGTTCTGCTAATTTAAACCTAAATAGTTTCCAAGTAAACATATATTCCAGGTTAATTAATGTTTAACCAGCATCAAGTTTAAATGATGCCCTGTAAATGCGTATAAATCCTTTGGCTAAAAATTTTTTTTCTCATAGATTAAGAAAGTGACTAAAAACTAATACATTTTAACTGTGATAGCTGTGATAATCTTTTCAAGGAAATTGTTGGGAATTATAATAGCTGACAAACTAAAAAAGGCAAGTTGTTGTTTATGACCTAAATATTGAGTTGTGTTGACTCTATAAGCTTCAATTTTTGTCAGAGAGACCCCAATCAAAATATTGTTTTGATGAAAGATGTGATAAACCTTTTGCAATGAACTTTAATTAGAAATAAAAAATATGAAAGTTAGGAAGCAAAATGGCATTGCGTTTATTTTCATAAAATACACACTGAGCTAAAAAATGTTTATACTCATGTTTCTTACAATATTAGATTATATATATATATTATATATATATATATATATATATATATATATATATATATATTTGTTTACAGACTTGCTGTAACATGAAAAAGTTAACATTGATTCAAGAGTCTGACCGGATTGTAATCAATGTGTAGTAGGTTGTGAGAATCTTAGTAAATTTTACATTAAATATTTTAATGTGGTAACCAAATGCTCTGTTCATCTCATTTCTGTCTGACAAAAATGTATGATGCTATACACTTTGTTTTAAGATTCAACATATGTCTTTGTTTCGCATGTGATATAGTTTTTTACTCGGTTGTTTCGATATAATAAACACTAGCAATTGCGATGAAAATCTTTGTGTGATGCTA
Organism: Watersipora subatra; assembly: GCF_963576615.1. Lineage (NCBI taxonomy): Eukaryota > Metazoa > Bryozoa > Gymnolaemata > Cheilostomatida > Watersiporidae > Watersipora > Watersipora subatra. The sequence goes on from NW_027045388.1 coordinate 184,079, forward strand.
CATCATATGATGTTGTGAATATACATCTATTCAAGCAATTTCCAAAACCTAACAAATTTGTCTTGTGTATATATATATTTAAATGGGATTTACTAGCATTGCCTAAGCTGAAGTACAATAATGGAAATATTGCTTCAATTGCATAAAGCGTACACGCAGTGAAATAATTATATGGCAAACTGTGGTACGTACCTACAAAAATTGGGGATTTTGCATTTAACACAGAGTTTTTTTAATGATCAAGCAATTTTTTAATAAATAATAAACTGCTGAGCGGATATACTGGAAAATCATTTGTAAAAATGCTTCTTATCCAACTCTGAAAGTGATCTATGGCTGGAAGTACACCTTAGCCTTGCGTTTTTTCTTCAAAAAATTTACAGAATTTACGTACAAAACTTACTACGTCAATTATTTAGGTTTAACTTTAGTGCCATGCCGTCAAACCTTATTACCGCAACTGCCTTGAAGGATGTGTTCAGAGTTTTTACTTCGATAAGTGATAAGAAATATTGCAAGTGACGAACTATTAATGAAAATAGTAACAAGACAAGTGATAATCTAACAGAAACCAATTGATTTTGATGGACCGTTACTGCACCAAATATAAGCCAACTTGTACTATATAGCGGTTTTGCTACGATGTTATTTTGGTTACTTTATTATATTCTTGGAGATATTGAGAGTTGATGATCAGTTGGTTACTCCTTATTATGACATTCAACCAACCTTTATGGTTTTTTTCTAAAGCATTGTGCTTGCTAAAGTTTCGGCTTCAAGTAATAATACATTTCTTTAACTGCTAACACTCCTTTCACTATTTGATAGATTTCTTTAATTAAATATGGGTCATGATCTCAGAAACCATGGTTAATTCGGTTGTGTTCTATTCACAGTTATCTACACTAGAAAAAAGAGAAAATTCTCACAGTTCTTTTGCAAAAAATTTTGATTTTAGCTAGAAGACAGCAGATTTTATGGTCAATAAACAAGAATGCATGTTCACTATTTGTGCTGCAACCTACTTCTGAGAAAACTGGTGTTAAAGTTTGAGATGCGAAAACCGACGCACAACTTTGTTTACATTTTAAAGTATCATTGCTACCAATATCAGCGAAATAAAATAATTATCTAGATTTCTGTATTTACATACAAAAATGTAGGTTGAACTAAAATATCTAAACACATTTCGGCTGATTGTCATGAAAATAGCTGTATATCTATCACAAAATGTCTTACTTATTTCTAATTTGCAGATTCTAAAAACGGCTTGGCAGTATGGTCAAATCTGAACAGCCATTGTATCACATTCAAAGTCTTTAGACAAATAATAACAGTAACACATTGCACACCATCGAAAACCATAAACTCGATCTTATAAAATCAAATGAAAAATCCTATAATTGACTTTTATAATAATATTTAAAAATCTTATAAATTTGAACGATAATTTTATAATTAAATCTTACGAAAGTCTTTAAGAACATAACAGTAATGGTAACATATCACTCATCATCAAAAACTATAAACTTCAACCTTGTGGGATCGAATAATTTATTTTATAATTAAGTCTTATAATAATCTCATAAAACCAAATAACTAATCTAACAATTAAATCTTATAACCATTTTCAAAAATCTTTAGAAAAATATTATCATCACTCCCTTTACTGTCACTGTTTTTGAATTCAATTAATATACTAAAGTACTCGTTAAAAGTTTGTAAAATGTCCAAGTTATCTTTAAAATCGTCAAAAAGATTCGATGGCTTGCACCGGACACTATTTTTTAGTATTTCTTGTTTAGAGGTAGCATTGGTTTTAAAGGTTTTTTGAGGGATAGAGACTTTTAATGGTTTTACTGACTTAAGATTACAAAAAAAATATCACTCTTTGGTTGGTCTAGATGCACGTGTTGCAAAACATGCTACCAATGTTATAAATTCAGTTAGTGCAGCTTTAAAGACAGATAACGCAACTTTGTGATTTGCGGCTTAACTATGGTTATTGAGATCGCAACCTACATGTCTTAAAAAAAGCTCACAGCTTTCCCATAACCAAATATAATGTTATCTCTCCTCTTTAATGTTTTCGAGATGATTAACTTAGTTTTAAACTTTGCCTTTAAGCCAATTTATTAATCTTACTTGATTATCAAATAATCAGTACTTATTATATTTGCAAAAATAATGATCAACTCCTAAGAATAGCCATTCATCGTAAATATAAGCTGTTTTTCACCAAAGTTGGAATATCAAGACTGTGTTGAACCATAAACTATTTTTATTCTTATACAATTGTCAATTGTTTTCATGATGATTAATTTAGGATTTTAACAAAAAAACACAAATTTAAGTTGGAAAATAGACTTTGATACAAACAGAAGCGATGAAAGAGGTAATTTTTATTGACGTAACAGAAATATTATCGCTATTATGTTGTGGAAATCTTTTTACTAATAATTCGCTATAGTGGGCTCGTAACCATTCAAAAAATGTCAAAGTTGCAGACAAGTGGAGGTTGGGTTCAAATAAAAGGGGCATTCAGTTAGACGGGTTAGGTAACTAAATTCTGATTGTACCTAGTTTTACTTAGACTAATTCTCACTACCTCTGCCATAATTGATGCCTTCCACAAAACCTTCATTTGCAGAATAATAACTAACATAATACATTGCAATATTCTTTTTGGAATACATTACTCAACATGCAACAATCGACTCTAGATGTGGCGGTCTGGCTCGATTTGATTATTCTTGCCCGTCTGTTTCAGACTTGCTTCACTGCCAAATTTGAAGGAGCTGAACTTCTCTTACAGCAACATTGATTCAATTAGTCCATTTGCCATCGAAAATCTGGATTCACTAGAGAAACTTGACATGCGTAGTTGCAATTTCACCAAATCGTCACTCAGGTAGGTTTGAGATAGTATTACGTTTATTTCTCAACTTCTGCTTGTTCAGCTTTGAGTTTTTAAAATTTGAGACTTGTGAATATGAAACTAGTTTGCTGGATTAATAGTTAAATGTGTTGCCTACGTTTCTAGTATTAAAGTACGGTGGTTGACGCTGGACTACAACTTTTTATTTTTATAAATTCTCTCATATATCTTGCATGTTGTGTTTGTTCTTTCTATTGAATATTTTATTATTAAAAAATTGTTCGTTTATAATGTATTGTTATTGTGTTTGCCTTCGTTTATATTGTATTGCTATTGTATCATTAAAACCATGCCAATGCATTAGCGACTTCATTTAGATTTATTGCTATTGGTTTTTCTTACTCGGTTCCATTATTCGGAACGGGTAACAATAACGTATATAAAAAGAGCGTGCTCGATAAGAGAGCAGAGCAGCAGTTGTAAGCTTCTCGACTAATGAGATTTCCTTCATGAATAAAACAAACGATAATTCATACTTACTCTCTCTTTTTTTATGCAACATTCTAGATTATACCAAAAAGAAGACCGGTAATATCTTTTACAGTATTGCCTTGGAGCCTAAGAAATAAAATTTTGGTCAGTCCCATTTAGTTTGAATTGTTGTGGTGTTTTTAAATGATCGATTGATTCGAATCAGTTTCATACTCTAATAGTAAAATCAAGGAGTGTTCTTTTAGCCACTAAAAGCTACATACTTCCAATGTTACTACTAACTGTTCTGCAAACATATTCAGCTGGAAGACCTTTTTGAAGTTTTGTTCAACATCAGTTATTTTGCTATCTACTGTTTCAAAAAAGCAATTTGCAAGGAAAATCCAACTTTCTTGTAAAATTATGTTTTGGTTGAGTTTGGAGTGAGGAAAATATGCCATATGCTTGATTTTATTAGGTTCAATTATGTCAGTTGTTCAAATGTTTTTTTTAAACGTAAATTTAATGATTTATACTAAATTAAAAGGCTAACCAAATACATTGTACATTATGATGTAAAAATAATTGAAATTATTCTTTGACTTTTTAGAACTACAACTAAAAATTATTTTAACTTTTTGCAAAGCCGCTGTTCTAGGACAATTTTAATTCTTAAAAAATGCTAAAAATGTCAAAATTTATATTTTATTCAAGGTTTGTCAGTATGGAGGAGTGAGGTAATTGCAATAACTCTTATAAATATAAACAAGCCTATTACTATCTTGGCAAACTAGATTTGGCAATGTTCACAACAGTAAAACCGGTGCTTGGACATTAAACTGCTTGCGAATTATATTTAATCTGAAACAAAAGTTGCTTTACTTTAACTTGACAACATTTCAGAATTTATATTTGATCTTCATCGGTAGATCAACAACAATAGAACCTAGTTATACTTCCAGATGTATTCCAATCACAGCTTCAATGACCCACAAAAAATTACTTTAATTTGATCTTTAGCTTAATATTCCTTATATTAAACAAAGTGTCTATCTTTTGCTCACAAAATAATTTTTTTTTGATCCGACCTCTTAAAGCTAGCTAACAAAAATAACGATAGCAAGATTTTTACTGCCATATGAGACCACTGTCGAAATTTGGATTTTGGTAAAAAAACTAACGTTGTGCAGGATGTTAGATCAAAAATTTCGCTTTCCTTTTTAGTCGTTTTCAAATGGCTTTTTTCACTTATTTTTTTTATAATAACAACCTTTATTAGAACAATATTGTGGACCAATCGATGCTATTGTACACTTTTTCACATGTGTTTAAAGTCATAAAAATGGTATGGGTTTTATTTAAATTTTAGGAGGCATCATAATATGTTTAAGTAGTTTTAAATGATAACTACTTTAATAATCAGTGACTAATGATAATGATTTTGATGGTTGGAAATGACAGATTTAATATGACGCTATGCAAAAGCTGGCGCTAACTAATTCTGTGATGCAAGTAATAGGATGTGTATTATTTACCTTTTCATAAAGTTTTAAGACAATGTAAAGATTATGTCAGTATTTGCAATTTAGAAACAAAAAAGATGATTGCATCATCTGCCACTTGAAACCAGAAAAAATATGTTCCTACAGTAACAAACTGTAAGAAATTTTCACATTTTTATAAAACGTGAAGGATTTTTTAAATCATTTTTAGCATTGTTATCAAGTATCATTTGATTTAAAAGTTTTAGGCTAACAAAACACAATTAGCTTTCCTCGCGTGTTCTTCAATTTAAACGTAGCCATGGCAGTTCAGAACACAATGCGAATGGTTTAAACAACCAAAAATATGTTGATGAGTTTTCATTACACATTCAAAAGCCATTAAAAGTGTGGAAGGCCACGATATATATTATATAGAATTGTTACACAGTATGTATGTCTGTATGTCTGTATTATGTCCACCAATCAGCTTATAGTTATAACGCATTAGGATTTGAAAACTACACACCAGTTTTGAACTTATTACCTAGAGTTCCGCAGACTGAAATTTATCCATAATCTTACACATTCCTTCTGATAACATAACCAGATAAATTTGGGCACATAATTATTACACCTGCCAATCTTTCATGGCTTAACGCAAAAAATGCTAATAGCTTTTTGCATGAAATGATGCAAGAATAAAAATGTGGGCCAATATATGAAGAAATATGCTTCATCTCATATTGCCCTCAAAACTATTGCTATTAGTAAATATCTGTAACAAACACTGCAGCTGATACCGTGTGAATTTTACAAAAATAAATGAAGTACACAGATATGAACACAGTACACAAAAACCAACAAAACACATTCATTTAGAATTTATACCAGTTAATCTTGCATACTTTGTTTAAAATTATATTGTCTGCGCAGAAAAAAAAATTTTACCCATGCGATGCTAGGTATTCGCATGGTGTTAAATAAAGCAAAAATCTTAAAACATTTGTTAAGCAGATGGTGGTTTTACTATTTCACTGGGAAATTATTAAACTAGTGTTTTACATAATTTATAAAAAAAGTGAAGAAATGCTGAAGCAACTAGTGGAATTATTTTGGAGCAATTCACTAATATTTTAGAGGTATGCAATTACATGTAATTACTAATTATTCAACTTTTTTATTGCTCATCATTAATGTTTTGATAAATGATGTAACTAACTCACAATATTCATCTTCAGTTGATCTCAGTAGTTTATATTTTAGTTACTTTGTTTTTGTAAATATTTCCTCCGATGTGTTGTCAATCGTTAGAATCTTTGTTAATAACCGATTTAGGCCAGTTTGAGTAGAAGAGATATACAAAGGTCAAAGAGATACACTTTTAAATGTATTGGTGAAGTTGTAAAGTTTGTATGTTCATGCAATCGTCAGAAACCATCACTCATGGCCAGCTCCACATTTCCCAACTTGTGGTAGCAAAGTTGAGCAAATATCTAATTCCTTCTCAAAAGAGGTTCTTCACATCCAACTTTTGTAGTTTAACAGTATGTTAAATCTTTGCAATGAAAAGGCTTGGACGATAAACAATAAGGAAACGTTACAACATAAAAACTAAATTAGCTCTGATTTTACACGAACTAATTTGCATTTAGTTTATTTGTTAATATTTTGTTAGATGCAGAATTTACCTTTGTGTCTCAACTTGCTGAAACATTAGCAATAAAGTATATTTTCATCAATTAGAAATTTTCTTATTGATATACTTTATATTGCTGTATATTTTCAATGCTTGCTATAATATAAATATTGGCTTCCACTGTATAAATAGCTGAAATATAAATATGGTTAGACTTTTTAACGGCTGAAGTTAAGAACATATATCATTGTAGCCTTGTAAATGTATTGGTTTGCTATGGTACATTCAACTTTAAATGCTAAGTTCAACTCAGCTTGATTTGAATTTCAGTCAAAAAACAATGATCATCTTCAAATATTTGTTACAGAATTGCTTCGTTGACCAAGCTGAAAGAGCTAGATCTCTATTCAAGTAAAATGGATTTGGATAGTTCTGTTGTGCTTGAAAATCTGGTTTCACTAAGGAAACTTGACATGCGTAGTGGCAACCTGACCAAATTGTCACTCAGGTAAGTGTGAAATATTATCCCAAAACATTTTGTCAAGGCATTTTATGTGTTATGTAAATTTGCGTGTAGTTTTTTTTATTCATACCTCCTTTGCTTCAATGCATGACTCTAAGTGTTGAAATGTAAGACCGATGGACATAAACTTAATCAAAGTTAATTTTAATCTCATATCTCTGTCTCAGTTTTACTTCTTGCAACCTTACCCTGGTGCTACGGAGATACTAGCTAAAGTCCTGGTGTTGAGTGGGTATTAACAACTTTTTTGCATATATATTTTATTTTTTTTCAGCATATTCAACATTTACCACTCTAACTTTAAAATAAAGGTATTTGTTGGCTACTGTCTACCTAGTAAATACATAATTTAAGTATTTGAAAAATTGAGCCATAGCTAAAACAGATTACTGAAAATTATTTTTTACTTAGTATCCTACAAATTCACTAAATATTAAAAATAGCTGATAAACCGTGACGAATAATACAGCTGCCTTAGACTAAGTTTCTTTACTCTATAAATATGAATATATGTGAGTAACTTAGCTAGTAACTGGGTAGCTAATAAAACTGTGTCGGTTTAACACCGGAAAAATATTAAAGCAGCTAAACTCCTAAGCAAAAACATTGCACCTCGCAAGAAAAAAACCTGTACATTCCAGTCCATACATGTAGTTGTGATGCCGATAAACCATGTAGCCACTTTGTCACACTTTAAAATACTTGTGCGCTATAATGATTACACATCATGATCTAGAACTGCACACTAATGCTGGAAGGGCTGTGCAAACACTAGCTGGACAGTGAGCTCAAAGCTGGTGTATTTTAACCACTCAATATTCACTGGACATGTGACCAACACAAACACCTTAATTTATTTATGTATGTAAATCTCAGTGTTGGTCAGTTGTCTGTTGATCTGGCGTTTGCATGTACGATAATAGTGATAAAGTTTCATTAACAAAAATTCACTGAATTTCTGGGAATTTGGACTCTGAACCTTCAGGTATGCAAAGAGGCATGATAAATCCTTAGTCCGAGGGATTACATTGCAACATTATGTCATACCCTATATATTGGTTACAATACGCACACTGAAAATGCTTGGGAAAATACTATTGGTTATTTCTAGCACTTTTGAAAATCATGATTGTTAGACAGATCATTATGCATAACGTAACAAACATCGATCCTGTCAACCCTGACAACTGTTACTTTGGCATCTACATTGCTCTGTTTACAAATGATGTTTATGTTAACCAATCGGGTAAACCCTTAAATGGGGTGATTGACCAGAAATTTTATTTTATATATACCTGTTTGCAAATATCTTTATGTTCTTCTTTCGTTATAATAGTAATTTTATTATAACACCATTGCCGAAAAAATTGATACCAATCATTTGTTGGTATCTGATGAATGATTGTCACGAAGATGAAAAATTATGTGATACTAATTATTTTTTTTCTGATGATTTTGAATCAAAGGCGATGATGCATGAGTGCCATAAATATCATGCGAACACAAAGATTTTTAGAATTTGCTAAAATTGTAGCATAAATTTAGCATAAATAACTGTGAAATATTTTGGTATGTTTGACACAGCTCCTGCTTTTGGTCCTTGTTTTAATTGTGTTTTACCACACATCTCTGACTTATGAATATGGAAAGATATATTTAATGAACGTTAAAAAACTTTTAACATTTGACAATTTGCCCGGTAATAATCAAACATATTCACAAGGACCGCTAGGGTTCAGAGGGTTAAGCTGGTTGCAGGCCTGCTTGTTATTATAATAAATATTTAGAATAGAATAAATTAAAAGCTTAAATTAAGGAAATTCTTTGGGCAATAATTTTGTTACTCGGGCAACACTAAGCGTTCACCTGGTATGCCGAATGAATGATATATACATATATACATATATACATATATACATATATACATATATACATATATACATATATAAATATATACATATATACATATATACATATATACATATATACATATATACATACATACGTACGTACGTACGTACGTACATACGTACGTACGTACATACGTACGTACGTACATACGTACATACGTACATACGTACATACGTACATACGTACATACGTACATACGCACATACGTACATACGCACATACGTACATACGTACATACGTACATACGTACATACGTACATACGTACATACGTACATACGTACATACGTACATACGTACATACGTACATACGTACATACGTACATACGTACATACGTACATACGTACATACGTACATACGCACATACATACATACATACATACATACATACGTACATACGTATGTACGTACGTACGTACGTACATACGTACACACGTACATACATACATACATACATACGTACATACGTACGTACATACATACATACATACGTACATACATACGTACATACGTACATACATACGTACGTACGTACGTACGTACATACGTACGTACGTACGTACATACGTATGTACGTACATACGTACGTACGTACATACGTACGTACGTACATACGTACGTACGTACATACGTACGTACGTACATACGTACGTACGTACGTACGTACATACGTACATACGTACGTACGTACATACGTACGTACGTACATACGTACGTACGTACATACGTACGTACGTACATACGTACGTACGTACATACGTACATACGTACATACGTACGTACGTACATACGTACGTACGTACATACGTACGTATGTACATACGTACGTACGTACATACGTACGTACGTACGTACGTACATACGTACGTACGTACATACGTACATACGTACGTACATACGTACATACGTACATACGTACATACGTACATACGTACATACGTACATACGTACGTACGTACATACGTACATACGTACATACGTACGTACGTACATACGTACGTACGTACGTACGTACATACGTACGTACGTACATACGTACGTACGTACATACGTACGTACGAACATACGTACGTACGTACATACGTACGTACGTACATACGTACGTACGTACATACGTACGTACGTACATACGTACATACGTACATACGTACATACGTACATACGTACATACGTACATACGTACATACGTACATACGTACATACGTACATACGTACATACGTACGTACGTACATACGTACGTACGTACATACGTACGTACGTACATACGTACGTACGTACATACGTACATACGTACGTACGTACGTACGTACGTACATACGTACGTATGTACATACGTACGTACGTACATACATACATACATACGTACGTACGTACGTACGTACGTACGTACGTACGTACATACGTACATACGTACATACATACATACATACATACATACATACATACATACATACATACATACATACATACATACATACATACATACATACATACATACATACATACATACATACATACATACATACATACATACATACATACATACATACATACATACATACATACATACATACATACATACATACATACATACATACATACATACATACATACATACATACATACATACATACATACATACATACATACATACATACATACATACATACATACATACATACATACATACATACATACATACATACATACATACATACATACATACATACATACATACATACATACATACATACATACATACATACATACATACATACATACATACATACATACATACATACATACATACATACATACATACATACATACATACATACATACATACATACATACATACATACATACATACATACATACATACATACATACATACATACATACATACATACATACATACATACATACATACATACATACATACATACATACATATATACATATATACATACATACATACATACATACATACATACATACATACATACATACATACATACATACATACATATATACATATATACATACATACATACATATATACATATATACATATATACATATATACATACATACATATATACATACATACATATATACATATATACATACATACATATATACATATATACATACATACATACATACATACATACATACATACATACATACATACATACATACATACATACATACATACATACATACATACATACATACATACATACATACATACATACATACATACATACATACATACATACATACATACATACATACATACATACATACATACATACATACATACATACATACATACATACATACATACATACATACATACATACATACATACATACATACATACATACATACATACATACATACATACATACATACATATATATATAACCACAACACTGGTGGGAAGCTCCTGGTAAGGTCAATGAAAACGACCGCGCTAAGATCCTCTGGGACTTCTACATCCGAACTGACAAGCATGTCCTAGCAAACCAACCAGATATAGTGGTGGTAGACAAGGAAAACAAGAGGGCTGCTATGATAGATATAACAGTACCCAATGATTACAGTATAGCCAGCAAAGAAAAACAACAGGTAGAGAAATATCTCCCTCTTGGAGAAGAGATTGAAAAATGCTGGAATGTAAGAACAACACTAATCCCAGTAGTCATTGGGGCACTGGGGGCAATAACACCGGCGCATAAAATGTGGCTTGCCCAAATACCAGCAACAATCAACTCAGGTGAGTTGCAGAAAAGTGCGCTATTGGGAACAGCTAAGATCTTGAGGCGAGTGCTCAAACTCCCAGGTCTTTTGCAGGAGACCCGAGTTAGAGCAGAATTTACCACCCATACGGGGTATCCGGGGTGAGGAAACAATTTTTTATATATATGTATATATATATATGTTAGAAAGGGATAACTTTAAACACTATTTACTTTCCAAAGTTTCATGGATTTTACCGTTCACCAGGTAAAACTGAAAAAGTATTATACTAGGTAAATATATATAGCAAAGATATATGTAAAAACTAGCTAAATATATATAGAAGAAAACGTATATATACACATGCTAGCTATATATAAATATAGCAAACAAAATATATATATACATACTAGCTGGATAAATATATGGCAAATATATATATATATATATATACATATATATCTATATATATACATACATATATATATATTGTAAAAGTTTTGTGCGACCTTCACTTTCCTCTACTAGTACAAGACTCGTGCATGAGTACAATACATATATTTCTGCTTAGTTCATCAAGGTGTACAGGGATGAAACAAGTGACAAGCAATTAACAGGCTTAGAACAGCTCTGCTCTACTAGACAAATGTTCGGGCATATATAGCTGCTAAACTCCGCCCCTGTTTTGCTTGGTTAGACCTAGCACGGCTCGGCCCAGAGCTGGAGACTGCAGCCTGGAGCTGGAGCTGCAGCCTCGGCTTGGTGGAGTCTCTGGGAGACCTCCTCTAACGGATGTAGATGCATATCGAAATCCGGTGCGATGACAATAATATCATCTAGATATAGCAGCAGCATTCTCCAGTGAAGGCCTCTTAGGACGCGTTCCATGAGTCTTTGGAAGGTGGCGGGGGATGAACGTAAGTCCGAAAGGCAACACCCTCTAATTTCACAGCCCGGACCGTGTCGAGAAGGTTGACTTATCCTGTGCTTCTGCATCCAGGGGCACCTGCCAGTACCCACTCACCAGATCTAGCGTGCTAAAATAGCGACTGCCAGACAGGGCGTCCAGGCTGTTGTTGATCCTGGGTAGCGGGTAAGCATCCTGCTCCGTGACGGCGTTGAGACGCCGGTAGTCAGTACAGAAGCGCCATTTCCCGTCCTTCTTCCGGACCAACACTACGGGAGAGCTCCAAGCTCTTCTGGCGGGTTCGATGAGTCCTCGTTTGAGCAGGTCCTGGACCTGCCTCTCAGCCTCTGCCTCCTTTTCTGGTCCGAGTCGGTAAGGGGGTTGTCGGATCGGCCGAATACCTTCCTTAATTGGAATAGAATGTTCCACATTCGAGGTCCTTCATACGTCGTCATCACCTGCACTGAACACGGTGGCATACCAACGCAGCAAGGTTGCCAATCTGGACGTTTGTCCCCTGTCCTCACAGTTCGGCCATGCCAACTGGAACAATTCCTCAAGGTGAACCGGCACTCCATTAATTGAAGTCGAACCGGCGTCACACAGTAAGGGATCGTCCACTTTGGGCTGCGTTGCCTCCACTCTCGTGTACAGGCTGATAGTGGCTCCGAACTGAAAAGTCAGCAGCCGGTTCGTAGTATTCATACAGCGAGTGTTGACTGGTTCCTTGGGTTCTGGCTGGTTCAAGCTACTGGCCACGGGAGGTCTGTCGGGAAACTCCTCGATGAGTCCCATGGGGGCAATAGGTCCGCGTGGTGATGCAACAGTGTATCGCCATCTCTTCCACTACCTCCTTATCACCTGCACTTTGCTCTGGAGCAACCGCCCGTGTCGGTCCGTGCAGATTAGCTGTCTGCCATCTACCCAAACCACCAGTTGCTAAAACTCAGGAACGCATTGTTGAGCCATGAAGAACGGCATTCCGAAGATGGCATCTTCGCTCAGTCGGCTCAATACGAAAACCCCTTCCGTCTTCATGTCCCTCAAGCTGGTTAGACGGATTATTCTGTAGAAGGGAAGCCATGTTCCGCCAGCCAATAGTTTGAGGCTGTCACTCTCCTTGAGTCAGTCCCACACGGCTCCTGGCAATCGATCGAATACCTGCTTATTCACCATATTGGTGGTGTATCCGGTGTCCAGTAGAAACTGGACGGGCCACCCGTCCACTTTTTCCTGGGAGGAACTAGCTCAGGGAGTGAGGTCGGCTGAGGGCTTGGGCTTTAGTGGTGTCCTCCAGGACATCCTTTGTAAAGCCTGAAAGGCTTCCATTTCGTGGTGGGGCGAGGTCAGCACTTCGAGCCGTACCACTCCCCGAGCAGTTCTGCTGCTCCCGCGATTGCCACTCTCAAGGCGGAAAAGGGGTTGGCCCTGCCGCTTTTAAGGCAGGCTTCTGACTGTCTGGTCATTGTGGGGTCAGTGGGGATTGTTCTCAGTGTCTGGGATGGAAGGGATTTAGGAGTCACCCTCCTACGCTTCAGGTTAAATCCCTGTCGTTTACATGGAGGGGCGTAGGCAATATCCGGGACAAGGAGGTTGTCCAAACTAATCTCACCCAAGAACTGGCAATAATTCCGAGTCACCACAGGTTTTTCCTGTACACGATTTCTCCTTGGCCTAGCCCTTGCCGGTTGAAACCAGCCATCAGCCGTCGCCGAGTCCCACGAAATCCTCGTATATTTCCGGGTTTGCTTGGCCTTGGCAAAGCCAGTAGTCCAAGCTACTTTTGTGGCCCTCCTCCGTTTCCCAAAGCCGATTTGGTGTGGGTGGCGAGGGCGGTTTTTTCGTACATGTCCTGGTTGGCCGCATCCCCAGCAAAGAGTAGCTGGCTGGCTCCTTTTCTCAGCTGGGGTGCGCACCTGCTCCTGGCGCCATTCCACCTTGTCCGTGAGAGTTTGGACCAGCCGGACTAGTTGACCTATGACATCGGCCTCAGCCGAGTTCACCTGGTCAGAGGTTCTTCTCTTCAAGACTCGCACCGAGGATCCGCTGGGCCTATGCTCGCCTCCCAGGATTTGGAGATAGTCATTTCTGGCTCAAACAGCGTCCGACAGCGTGGGCGTAAGAACGGCCAACAGATGTTTCTGCAGGGCAGAGTCCCTCAGAGAGCTGCAAAAAGTCTCCATAGTCATGCTATTTTGGTTGCGATTCGGCAGGTCCCCGTATACAATGCGTACCAGCCTCTCCACCTCCATAGCACGTTCCTGCAGCGTCGTTCCCTCCTCTTTCTTAATGGCGTTGAGTTGGCTCAGCACCTGCCTAGCGGATAGTCTGAACCTTGCCCAGACGGCATTGAAAATGGCATTCTGGTCTTCAGCTCACCCACAGTCCTCAGCCTGCTCGTCCAACGTTTCCCGTAGATGCAATAGTGTTGCTAATTCTGTCCACTGGTTGGCGTCGGCTATTTCTGTGAAGCGAGCAATAAAACATTCCGCATCTCTTTTTCCAGTATACTGGGGAGTCCTGAAGCGCGGGGCCAGTTCCTGAGCTCTCGGCATCAGCAACACCCACTCTAGTGCCTCGACTAGTCGGTCGGGTCCTGGGTCAGCGCTCCTGACTCTCCTATTAGCCATGTCGGGTTCCTAGTAGGTTTATTCCTATGATATTTTCTTCCAGTAGAAGAACACTCCTTCCTTAAGCGAGTCCTGTTGGATCCCTTAATAGGTTTCTGCTTCTTGAGCCGTGCATCTACCGGTCCGATTGGCAGGCTTTCCTCAGCTCTTTCTGGGTTTTTTCCGGTAGGAATTTCTTCCAGTAGGAGCTTGCGGCTTCCTTAGATAGGCCCTCTTAGTAGGTCTCTGCTCCTGGAGCAGTACATTTACTAATCCTGTAGGGCTTTCCACAACTCTCCTTGTGTTTCTTCCAGTAGGAGTTCTTTCAGTAGGAGTTGTGCTGCCAACTTGGGCTGCTCCAAAAGCCCAGTTTGTCTAGAGTCCGTTGATCCAATGCAAGTTTTGCGGTGGAGTTCTTGGGATCGTTACCAATCCCACTGCTGCCACCAGTGTAAAAGATTTGTGCGACTTCACTTTCCTCCACTAGTACAATACTTGCGCATGAGTACAATACATATATTTCTGCTTAGTTCATCAAGGTATACAAGAATGAATCAAGTGACAAGCAATGAACAGGCCCAGCACAGCTCTGCTCTACTAGACAAATGTTTGGGCTTATATAGCTGCTAAACTCTGCCCCTGTTCTGCTTGGTTAAACCCAGCGCGGTTCGGCCCAGCTCGACTCGGCTCGGTCTAGCTCGGTTCGGTCTTCAGTCGGTATGGCCCTGGCTTGGCTAAGCTTGGCTCGGCTGTACATCGGCTTGGCTTAGCTAAATATAAGGGGACGCCATCCACCACAATATATACATATATGTACATAATAGCTAGATATGTATATATATTTATAAATATATATATTTATATATATATATATATATATATATATAATAGAGCTTAATTAAACGATTAACGCAATCGATACATGATTAACTGCGTTGAGCCAATTAATCTTCAAATAGAATGCAACCAAGGTGATGATCATGATGTGATTCCTTTGTATTGTTTAATATATTGTAAAGGAATTTGCCAGTCTTTACTCAGGCACGATCTAGTTTGCAATACTATTGCATAAATGGTAAGAGAAGTGAGTATGGTTTTCCATTCATTTTATTCCGAAGCAATTTCCATTAGTTGTGGAGCTACGACTACCCTGCTCTCATTGCGAGCGCACATTCTCTATATACATATATTTTTCCCGAACTGTCTAATGGAACCAGATGAAAAACCATGAAAGAATAAAGGATTAATAGACTCGCTAACACGTTGGCTTAATTATGGCCAAACTAACAAAGTATTAGCGATAAGACACATAATAAAGACAACCGCTATATGCTAAATATATATAAGAGCAATTATATGCAAGTAAGACACACCATAAAAACAGACACATCATGCAATATATAAAAGTAATTATATGCGAGTATATAAATTATGAGAAATAAATTCGTTGTCCGGTGTTTGCCACAATTAACAAAGCAGGTTACCACCATTTAATTTATTAACAAATAAATATCATGACAAGCAACACTTTTTTACCAATTAGAGACAACCACAATTATTTTGCACTCAACTCTGAAAATATGAAGTGAGTCACTAACATAAAATTTGTTTATACAATACAAAAACTCGACCGCCGTGTTGGTCTAGTTGTAAGCGGCCCATGTTGTTAGTTGTTTGCACATGTTTCTAGGTAATGGCAACAAAAGTGATTTCAGTATTATTTAATACCTTACAGCGAATTTTTTGTTTATATTTTAAAACTTCAAGGTGAATTATACATGTATCTTAACTTTTCAAAAAATGCCAATTCCATATTTCAGCTTTAAAATGATAGTAATATAAGATTGACACTTTAATGGAACATAAAAGCAGAAAAATGTCTTCCGTACTAGGTAGCGCATTTTCATATGTGGTTGGGAGCATGACAAGAAAGTGAAGTGCAATATATGCCAGAAAGAATTTGTCTACCACCACAGCACATCATCATTAATATATCATTTAACTAATTCTCATCTTACCGCTCAGAAATCATCACCAGCTGTCGAAGACAATAACTACTACTAGTGTATGTATGAAGAGGGCATCTCTTCATTCGGACAATGTGAATAGCTAAACTGCGCTGCCTCAACTCTTGGCTGGCTTAACTATAGACTTTCATAAACTATTTTCATACTCATAATAGTTAATACATTGTAACATAGGTACATTGTACATAAGCTGTAACCCTGTTAACAATAATTGTCCCAAATATATTTAATTTATAATTTTATAGGTACCTGTATTATTTGTTTTCAAACGGGCAGGTTTTTGCTAGATTAATTACATGTATAGATTTTGCTAGATTACTTAACATGTACTCCTGTTAACAATAAGTGTCTCAAATATAATTAATTTATATATTGCCGTGTTATTTGTTTTTGAATAGACAGGTTTTGGCTAGATTAATTCTAAGATTAATCAAAGATTGACTGGTTCAGACCAGCTCTTAACTGTCTTAATTGCGATAAATTTCTATAATCGTTGTGCAGCTCTAATATATATACATACATATATATATATATATATATATATATATATATATATATATATATATATATATATATACTCATGCTACAGACATATTTAGTGTATATATATAATATTAGGAGCTGAAAACTTTTAAAGCGGTTTACTACTTGAAGTTTCATGATTGTTACCATTCATCAGGTAAAATTAAAAAGGTCTGAAGCTCATATTAATATATGCAAAAAACAAAATGTATAGCTTAACGATAAAAGTCAGCTGTATATAATACAACAATTTAATTGGTTCATGTCACAGCCTTGCAAATTGAGTGATTATTTGAATGCCTGCACTTTGACACAAGCTTGTTTTGTTAGTTTAAACTTGCAAGCTCAGGTTGTTATAGAATAAAGTACTTCTCCCAAATGTACAAATTACACTTTTTACACATCTTATTGTAACTACTCACTTTCTTCAATATTCTCCACTTGATGTCATACTAGATGGACCAATCTTTGAGCTGCCATATATAACTACTTAGTTCTGTTGATGTTCGTTTTGATGGATTGTTGAAGCTGCTACGATGGTTATAATATCTTTTCTTGAATGGGCCCTCTGTCAGGCCAACATATGTTTGTTTGGCAGCATCAGGTTCGTTGGGCATAACTGTAGCCTGATAGATGACAGAACTGGACGTGCATGCATTTGGCCATGGACATGTATCATTGTCTCGACACTTGCATGTTGCTGTTGGGTTTTCGTTTAATACCTGCGCTTTGTTGTTTTTTGCAATAATCTGTCCAATATTCTTCATGCAGCTATAGCTTAGTTTTACATTGTGTCTATTAAATATCGAATAAAGCTTGTGATCTTTACTCGATATTTAATAGAAACAATGTAAAACTTAGCTACATCTGCATGAATAATATTAGACAGATTATTGCAAAGAACAACAAAGCACAGCTATCAAGCGAAAACCCAACAGCAACATGCAATTGTCCAGACAACTATACATGTCCACTGCCCAATGCATGCATGTCCAGTTCTGTCAGCTATCAGAATACAGTTATGACCAACGAACCTGATGCTTCAGGTTCGTAATAGAAGTAATAAAGTAATAAAATTACTTTAATTAGATCTTTAACTTAATATTCCTTATATTAAACAAAGTGTCTATCTTTTGCTCAAAAAATAATTTTTTTTTTGATCCGACCTCTTAAAGCTAGTTAACAAAAATAACAATAGCAAGGTTTTTTACTGCCATATGAGACCACTGTTGAAATCTGAATTTGGGTAAAAACACTCACATTGTGCATGATGTTAGATCAGAATGTTCGCTTTCCGTTTTAGTCGTTTTCAAATAGCTTTATTCACTTATTTTTTATAATAACAACCTTTATTAAAACAATATTGTGGACCAATCGAAAAAACTTGTTTTTATGCAAATTATGAATGATTGTGATGCAAATGAAGCATTATATGATACTACCTACAATTTTACAGTTTATTTGGAATTGTGAAATGACGATGAACAAGGACCCAATGAATATGATGCTATTGTAAACGTTTTACGAGTGTTTAAAGTCATACACTTTATGGTTTCAGTCTAATTACCTGTAAAACCCTTTTTTCTGTTTTTTTGTGCGCTTTTAGAATTTTTATAGTGCAAACAATGGTATAGGTTTATTTTAAATTTTATGAGGCATCATATTAAGTTTAATTAGTTTTAAATGATAACTGCTTTAATAATCAGTAAAAAATAACGATAATTTTGGTTGCTGAAAATGACAGAATTAATATGACACCATGCAGAAGCTCATGCAAACTAATTCTGTGATGCACGTATTAGGATGTGTATTATCTACCTTTCCATAAAGTTTTAAGACAATGGAAAAATTAAGTCAGTGTTTGCCATTTAGAAAAAAACAGTAAAGATGATTGCATCATCTGCCACTTGAATTCAGAAAAAAATATGTTTCTACAGTAACAAACTGTAAGAAATTACCACATTTTTTATAAAACGTGAAGAAATGGCATCAAAATCATTTTAAGCATTGTTATAAAGTATCATTTAATTTAAAATTTTTAGGCTAACAAAACACAATTAGCTTTCCTCGCGTGTTCTTCAATTTAAACGTAGCCATAGCAGTTCAAAACACAATGCGAATGGTTTAAACAACCAAAAATATGTTGATGAGTTTTCATTACACATTCAATAGACACTAAAAGTGTGGAAGGCCACAATATATATTATATAGAATTGTAGTTGTATGTCTGTATTCTGTCCACCAATCAGCTTATAGTAATAACGCTTTAGGATTTGAAAACTCACTGCACACCAGTTTTGAACTCATTACCTAAAGTTCTGCAGATTGGAATGTATCCATAACCCTACACAGTCTCTTTAAATGTATAACCGGATACATTCAGGGAAATAATTATTACACATGCCAATCTTTCATAGCTTAACGCAAAAAATGCTGATAGCGTTGTGCATGAAATGATGCAAGAAGAAAAATGTGGGTCAAAATATAAAGAAAAATGCTTCATCTCACATTGCCAACAAAACTATTGCTATTAGTATATAGCACTGTAAGAAACACTTCAGCTGATACCATGTGAATTTTACAAAAATAAATGCAGTACACAAATATAAACACAGTACACAAAAACAAGCAAAACACGTTCCTTTAAAATTTATACCGGTTAATCTTGCATACATTGTTTAAAATTATATTGTATGTGCAGAAAGCCTCTCATTACCCATGAGATCCTAGGTATTCGCGTGGTGTTAAATGAAGCAAAAATCTTAAAACAATTGTTAACCAGATGGTGGTTGTACTATTTCACCTTGAAATTAGTAAACTAGTGTTTTACATAATTTAAAAAAATGAAGGAATGCTAAAGCAACTAGTGGAATTATTTTGGAGTAATTCACTAATATTTTAGAATTATTCAATTACATGTAATTACTAATTATTCAAATTTTTTATTGTTCATCATTAATGTTTTTGATAAATCATATAACTAACTCACAATAATCAACGTCAGTTAATCTCAGGTAGTTTATATTTTGGTTACTTCGTTTTTTGTAATTATTACCTCTGATGTTTTTTCCGTCATTACAATCTTCTTTACTAACTGAGTTAGCCCAGTTTGATTAGTTGAGATAGGCAGAAGTCATACACTCTTAACTGTCTTGTTGAAGTTGCAAAAAACATATGTTTATGCAATCGTTAGAAACCGTCACTCATGGCCAGCTCCACATTTTCTAACTTGTCATAGCAAAGTTGAGCAAATATCTAATTCCTTCTCAAAAGAGGTTCTTCACATCCAGCCTTTGTAGTTTAACAGTATGTTAAATCTTTGCAATGAAAGGGCTTAGAAGATAACCAATAAAGAGACGTCACAAAATAAAAACTAAATTAGCTCGGATTTTGCACGAACTAATTTGCATTTAGTTTATCTGGTAATATTTTGTTAGATGTGAATCTACCTTTGTGTCTCAACTTGCTGACACATTAGCAACAAAGTATATTTTCATCAATTAGATTTTTTTTATTGATCTGCTTTTATTGCTGTATATTTTCAATGCATGCCAGAATATAAATATTCGCTTCGACAGTATAAATAGCTCAAGTAGGTATTGTTAGACTTTTTTACTGCTGAAGAAAAGAACATATATTGTTATAGCCTTGTAAATGTATTGGTTTTGTTATGCTACAATCAACTTTAAATGCCATGTTCAACTCAGTTTGATTTGAATTTCAGTCCAAAATCAATGATCATCTTCAAATATCTGTTACAGAATTGCTTCATTACCCAAGCTGAAAAACCTAGATCTCTATTCCAGTAAAATGGATTTGGATTGTTCTGTTGTGCTAGAAAATCTGGTTTCACTAGAAAAACTCAACATGCATAGTTGCAACCTGACAGACTGGTCACTCAGGTAAGTGTGAAATACCATCCCAAAACATTTTTTCAAGGCATTTTATGTTTTAGATAAAGTTGCGTCAAATTTTTTATTCGTCATGCTTGAATGCATGACTCTAAGTGTTGAATTGTAAGACCGATGGATATAAACTTAATCAATGTTAATTTTAATCACATATCTCGGTCACAGTTTTACTTCTTGAAAGCTTACCCTGGTGCTGCAGAGATACTAGCTAAAGTCTCGGTGTTGAGTGGGTATTAACAACTTTTTTGCATACATAATTCATTTTTTATCAACATATTCAACATTTACCACTCTAACTTTGAAATGAAGCTATTTGTTGACTACTGTCTACTTGGTAAATGCATAATTTAAGTACAGTCAAACATGGATAACTCGAACTTCAAGGGACCGAGCAAAAGTGTTTGAATTATCAGAGCGTTCAAGTTATCAGAGCTCTGTCACAAGTCCATGTATTTACTTATTTATTAGTAGATACATGTACATATACAAACTATAATATAAATCAAAAGCACAAATGGCTTGTTTCAATTTAAATGCTTCTAATGTAAAGTTTAAAACGTTTTTATGAAAAAGTATAGAGATTTTTCTATCACTTGAGATTGGTTTGTTGTTTGAGGTGATGTTATTGCCAGGACGTTTTTCAGATTGACATTGGCCAAACTTGATCGTTGTTGAAATGCTCAAAGAAAAGACATTTTTTTCTTTTGGGGTTTTAACCACGATCAATTTTGCCGTTTTTTCTTGCAGTTCAAGCAGATTACCTTACTTTACTTGGGATTCGTTAAGAGCAACACTCCGAGGCAGTTCAATTAGAAATTTTACAAGGTTTTACGGTACATTCTATATCACTCATGCTTTTTTAATAGATACTTATTGAATGTACACACGTATTCTGTGTTTAGGTCAAACGATGAATAGTTTTTTGTAGCTCAGACAACGTATACATTTAATTACAACAATTTTTAAGACGTTTTAAACATTCAACATTCCGACGTTGATTCAACACGGAGTCAACGTCGGAAAACTATTCAACTATTCCGGGTCACACACTCAAAGATTTTCGACACGCACATACAAAACAAAAACAACATGCGATTTTTGTTTTGTATGTGCGTGGCGAAAATCCTTGCGCGCGTGACCCGGCTAGTCTGTGCTGTTCATCGTATAGCAGTATAAATCAAATTTCACCAAACCTTTAGAAAAGTCGTTGACAAAAATATTTTGCCGATGGTGGTAATAACGACGCTTATGAATTACGAAAAGATGAAGTTTACCTCTATGGCTTTGAATAAAGTGATTTTCTAAAGCGATAACAACCGTTTCGGTAGCCGTTGGGCAAAAAACAGTTCGAATTAACAGTGTTGAGTTTGAGTTATCTATAGCAATTTATCATTACGTGGGAACGGACCAAAGGAAATGTTCGAATTAACCATGTGTTTGAGCTATGCGCGGACGAGTTATCCATGTTTGACTGTATATGAACGATTGAGGTATAGCTAAAACAGATTACTGAAAATTGTTTTTTACCTAATATCTTACAGATTCTCTAAATATTAAAAATAGCTGATAAACAGTGATGAATAATACTGCTGCCTTAGACGAAATTTCTTTACTCAATAAATATGATCATATATGAGTAACTTAGCTAGTAACTGGGTAGCTAATAAAACTGTGTCGGTTTAACACCTGAAAAATATTAAAGCAGCTAAACTCCTAAGCAAAAACATTGCACCTCGCAAGAAAAAAACCTGTACGTTCCAGTCCACACATGTAGTTGTGATGCCGATAAACCATGCAGCCACTTTGTCACACTTTAAAATACTTGTGTGCTATAATGATTACACATCATGATCTAGAACTGCATGCTAATGCTGCAAACGCTGTGCAAACACTAGCTGGACTGCGAGCTAAAAGCATGTGTGTTTGAACCAATCAATATTCACTGGACATGTGACCAATACATTTGTCTGTTGGTCTGGCGTTTGCATGTACAATAATAGTGTACAATGTATATATATGTATATATATATATATATATATATTCAATATATATATATATATATATATATATATATATATATATATATATATATATATATATATATATATAAAGAAATCATGTTAGTAAGTGACAACTTTGAAAAACTGTTTACTTTCTAAAGTTTCATGGATTTTACTATTCATCAAGGAAAACTGAAAAAAATATAATACTAGCTAAGTATATGTATATAGATGTATATAGTATATATATATATATATATATATTTACATACTTGCTGTAACATGCAAAAGTTACCATTGATTTCAGGGTCTGACCAGATTGCAACTAATGTGTAGTAGATTTTGAGAATCTTAGTCAATTTTACATTAAAGATTTTGATGTGATAAGCAAATGTTCTGTCTGTCTCTTTTTTTGTCTGACAAAAGATGTGTAATGCTATACACTTTGTTTTAAGATTCAACATATGCCTTTGTTTCGCACTTGATATAGTTTTTTACTCGGTTGTTTCGATATGAAATTCTGGTATTTGCGATGAAAAATTTTTTGTGATGTTACATCATATGATTTTGGTGTAACATCACAAAATTCAAATTTTGTGATGCTCCAAATTCGAAATCACCTCTTCGGATTTATGTCAAAACCCTACAAATTTGTCTTGTGTATATATATTTGAATGCGGCTTAATCGCATTCCCTAAGTCGAAGTACAATTATGGAAATACTGCGTCAATTGCATAAAGCGGATACACAGTGAAATAATTATATGATAAACTGTGGTACACACCTACAAACATTAAGGATTTTGCGCTGAACACAGAGTTTCTCAACGATCAAGCAGTTTTTTTATTTAAATTATGAACTGCTGAGCAGATAAAATGGCAAATCATTTGTAAACGCTTTTTATCCAACTCTGAAAGTGGTCTTTGGCTGAAATTTAACCATAGCTTTTTGTTTTTTTTTCATAAAGTGTACAGAATTTATGTACAAAACTTTCTACGTCAATTTTTTAGGTTTAACTTTAGTGCCATGCTGTCAAACTTTTTTATCGCCATGAAGAATGTGTTTACAATTTTCATTTCGATAGATGATAAAAAATATTGCAAGTGACCAACTATTAATGAAAATAGTGACAAGACAAGTGATAATCTAACAGAAACCAATTGATTTTGATGGACCGTTACTGCACCAAATATAAGCCAACTTGTAATATATAGCGGTTTTGCTACGATGTTATTTTGGTTACTTTATTATATTCTTGGAGATATTGAGAGTTGATGATCAGTTGGTTACTCCTTATTATGACATTCAACCAACCTTTATGGTTTTTTTCTAAAGCATTGTGCTTGCTAAAGTTTCGGCTTCAAGTAATAATACATTTCTTTAACTGCTAACACTCCTTTCACTATTTGATAGATTTCTTTAATTAAATATGGGTCATGATCTCAGAAACCATGGTTAATTCGGTTGTGTTCTATTCACAATTATCTACACTAGAAAAAGGAGAAAATTCTCACAGTTCTTTTGCAAAAAATTTTGAATTTAGCTAGAAGAAAGCAGATTTTATGGTCAATAAACAAGAATGCATGTTCACTATTTGTGCTGCAACCTACTTCTGAGATAACTGGTGTTAAAGTTTGAGATGCGAAAACCGACACACAACTTTGTTTACATTTTAAAGTATCATTGCTACCAATATCAGCGAAATAAAATAATTATCTAGATTTCTGTATTTACATACAAAAATGTAGGTTGAACTAAAATATCTTAAACACATTTCAGCTGATTGTGATGAAAATAGCTGTATATCTATCACAAAATGTCTTACTTATTTCTAATTTGCAGATTCTAAAAACGGCTTGGCAGTATGGTCAAATCTGAACAGCCATTGTATCACATTCAAAGTCTTTAGACAAATAATAACAGTACCACATTGCACACCATCGAAAACCATAAACTCGATCTTATAAAATCAAATGAAAAATCCTATAATTGACTTTTATAATAATATTTAAAAATCTTATAAATTTGAACGATTATTTTATAATTAAATCTTACGAAAGTCTTTAGAAAAATATTATCATCACTCCCTTTACTCCCACTGTTTTTGAATTTAATTAGAATACTAAAGTACTCATCAAAAGTTTGTAAAATGTCCAAGTTATTTTTAAAATCATCAAAAAGATTTGATGGCTTGCACCGGCCACTATTTTTCAGTATTTCTTGTTTAGAGGTAGCATTGGTTTTAAAGGTTATTTTAAGGGATAGAGACTTCTAATGGTTTTACTGACTTAAGATTACAAAAAAATATCACTCTTTGGTTGGTCTAGACGCACGTGTTGCAAAACATGCTACCAATGTTATAAATTCAGTTAGTGCAGCTTTAAAGACAGATAACTCTGTGACTGGCGGGTTAACTATGGTTTTTGAGATCGCAACCTACATGTCTTAAAAAAAGCTCACAGCTTTCCGATAACCAAATATAATGTTATCTCTCCTCTTTAATGTTTTCGAGATGATTAAATTAGTTTTAAACTTTGCCTTCAAGCCAATTTATTAATCTTACTTGATTATTAAATAATCAGTACTTATTATATTTGCACAAATAATGATCAACTCCTAAGAATAGTCATTCATCGTAAATATAAGCTGTTTTTCACCAAAGTTGGAATATCAAGACTGTGTTGAACCATAAACTATTTTTATTCTTATACAATTGTCAATTGTTTTCATGATGATTAATTTAAGATATTAACCAAAAAACACAAATTTAAGTTGGAAAATAGACTTTGATACAAACAGAAGCGATGAAAGAGGTAATTTTTATTGTTGTAACAGAAATATTATCACTATGATGTTGTGGAAATCTTTTTACTAATCATTCGCTATAGTGGGCTCGTAACCATCCAAAAATGTCAAAGTTGCTGTCAAACAGAAGTTGGGTTTAAATAAAAGGGCATTCAGTTGGATGAGGTTAGGTAACTAATTTCTGATTGTACCTAGTTTTACTTAGACTAATTCTCACTACCTCTGCCATAATTGATGCCTTCCACAAAACCTTCATTTGCAGAATAATAACTAACATAATACATTGCAATATTCTTTTTGGAATACATTACTCAACATGCAACAATCAACTCTAGATGTGGCGGTCTGGCTCGATTTGATTATTCTTGCCCGTCTGTTTCAGACTTGCTTCACTGCCAAATTTGAAGGAGCTGAACTTCTCTTACAGCAACATTGATTCAATTAGTCCATTTGCCATCGAAAATCTGGATTCACTAGAGAAACTTGACATGCGTAGTTGCAATTTCACCAAATCGTCACTCAGGTAGGTTTGAGATAGTATTACGTTTATTTCTCAACTTCTGCTTGTTCAGCTTTGAGTTTTTAAAATTTGAGACTTGTGAATATGAAACTAGTTTGCTGGATTAATAGTTAAATGTGTTGCCTACATTTCTAGTATTAAAGTACTGTGGTTGACGCTGGACTACAACTTTTTATTTTTATAAATTCTCCCATATATCTTGCATGTTGTGTTTGTTCTTTCTATTGAATATTTTATTATTAAAAAATTGTTCGTTTATAATGTATTGTTATTGTGTTTGCCTTCGTTTATATTGTATTGCTATTGTATCATTAAAACCATGCCAATGCATTAGCGACTTCATTTAGATTTATTGCTATTGGTTTTTCTTACTCGGTTCCATTATTCGGAACGGGTAACAATAACGTATATAAAAAGAGCGTGCTCGATAAGAGAGCAGAGCAGCAGTTGTAAGCTTCTCGACTAATGAGATTTCCTTCATGAATAAAACAAACGATAATTCATACTTACTCTCTCTTTTTTTATGCAACATTCTAGATTATACCAAAAAGAAGACCGGTAATATCTTTTACAGTATTGCCTTTGAGCCTAAGAAATAAAATTTTGGTCAGTCCCATTTAGTTTGAATTGTTGTGGTGTTTTTAAATGATCGATTGATTCGAATCAGTTTCATACTCTAATAGTAAAATCAAGGAGTGTTCTTTTAGCCACTAAAAGCTACATACTTCCAATGTTACTACTAACTGTTCTGCAAACATATTCAGCTGGAAGACCTTTTTGAAGTTTTGTTCAACATCAGTTATTTTGCTATCTACTGTTTCAAAAGAGCAATTTGCAAGGAAAATCCAACTTTCTTGTAAAATTATGTTTTGGTTGAGTTTGGAGTGAGGAAAATATGCCATACGCTTGATTTTATTAGGTTCAATTATGTCAGTTGTTCAAATGTTTTTTTTAAACGTAAATTTAATGATTTATACTAATTTAAAAGGCTAACCAAATACATTGTACATTATGATGTAAAAATAATTGAAATTATTCTTTGACTTTTTAGAACTACAACTAAAAATTATTTTAACTTTTTGCAAAGCCGCTGTTCTAGGACAATTTTTATTCTTAAAAAATGCTAAAAATGTCAAAATTTATATTTTATTCAAGGTTTGTCAGTATGAAGGAGTGAGGTAATTGCAATAACTCGTATAAATATAAACAAGCCTATTACTATCTTGGCAAACTAGATTTGGCAATGTTCACAACAGTAAAACCGGTGCTTGGAAATTAAACTGATTGCGAATTATATTTAATCTGAAACAAAAGTTGCTTCACTTTAACTTGACAACATTTCAGAATTTATATTTAATCTTCATCGGTAGATCAACAACAATAGAACCTAGTTATACTTCCAGATGTATTCCCATCACAACTTCAATGACCCACAAAAAATTACTTTAATTTGATCTTTAGCTTAATATTCCTTATATTAAACAAAGTGTCTATCTTTTGCTCACAAAATAATTTTATTTTTGATTCGACCTCTTAAAGCTAGCTAACAAAAATAACGATAGCAAAATTTTTACTGCCATATGAGACCACTGTCGAAATTTGGATTTTGGTAAAAAAACTAACATTGTGCAGGATGTTAGATCAAAAATTTCGCTTTCCTTTTTAGTCGTATTCAAATGGCTTTTTTCACTTATTTTTTTTATAATAACAACCTTTATTAGAACAATATTGTGGACCAATCGATGCTATTGTACACTTTTTCACATGTGTTTAAAGTCATAAAAATGGTATGGGTTTTATTTAAATTTTAGGAGGCATCATAATATGTTTAAGTAGTTTTAAATGATAACTACTTTAATAATCAGTGACTAATGATAATAATTTTGATGGTTGGAAATGACAGATTTAATATGACGCTATGCAAAAGCTGGCGCTAACTAATTCTGTGATGCAAGTAATAGGATGTGTATTATTTACCTTTTCATAAAGTTATAAGACAATGTAAAGATTATGTCAGTATTTGCAATTTAGAAACAAAAAAGATGATTGCATCATCCGCCACTTGAAACCAGAAAAAATATGTTCCTACAGTAACAAACTGTAAGAAATTTTCACATTTTTATAAAACGTGAAGGATTTTTTAAATCATTTTTAGCATTGTTATCAAGTATCATTTGATTTAAAACTTTTAGGCTAACAAAACACAATTAGCTTTCCTCGCGTGTTCTTCAATTTAAACGTAGCCATAGCAGTTCAGAACACAATGCGAATGGTTTAAACAACCAAAAATATGTTGATGAGGTTTCATTACACATTCAAAAGCCATTAAAAGTGTGGAAGGCCACGATATATATTATATAGAATTGTTACACAGTATGTATGTCTGTATGTCTGTATTATGTCCACCAATCAGCTTATAGTTATACCGCATTAGGATTTGAAAACTACACACCAGTTTTGAACTTATTACCTAGAGTTCCGCAGACTGGAATTTATCCATAATCCTACACATTCCCTCTGATAACATAACCGGATAAATTTGGGCACATAATTATTACACCTGCCAATCTTTCATGGATTAACGCAAAAAATGCTAATAGTTTTATGCATGAAATGATGCAAGAATAAAAATGTGGGCCAATATATGAAGAAATATGCTTCATCTCATATTGCCCTCAAAACTATTGCTATTAGTAAATATCTGTAACAAACACTGCAGCTGATACCGAGTGAATTTCACAAAAATAAATAAAGTACACAGATATAAACACAGTACACAAAAACCAACAAAACACATCCTTTTAGAATTTATACCAGCTAATCTTGCATACTTTGTTTAAAATTATATTGTCTGCGCAAAAAAAAATTTTACCCATGCGATGCTAGGTATTCGCGTGGTGTTAAATAAAGCAAAAATCTTAAAACATTTGTTAAGCAGATGGTGGTTTTACTATTTCACTGGGAAATTATTAAACTAGTGTTTTACATAATTTATAAAAAAAAGTGAAGAAATGCTAAAGCAACTAGTGGAATTATTTTGGAGCAATTCACTAATATTTTAGAGCTATACAATTACAAGTAATTACTAATTATTCAAATTTTTTATTGCTCATCATTAATGTTTTGATAAATGATATAACTAACTCACAATATTCAACGTCAGTTGATCTCAATAGTTTATATTTTAGTTACTTTGTTTTTGTAAATATTTCCTCCGATGTGTTGTCAATCGTTAGAATCTTTGTTAATAACCGATTTAGCCCAGTTTGAGTAGAAGAGATAGACAAAGGTCAAAGAGATACACTTTTAAATGTATTGGTGAAGTTGTAAAGTTTGTATGTTCATGCAATCATCAGAAACCGTCACTCATGGCCAGCTCCACATTTCCCAACTTGTGGTAGCAAAGTTGAGCAAATATCTAATTCCTTCTCAAAAGAGGTTCTTCACATCTAACTTTTGTAGTTTAACAGTATGTTAAATCTTTGCAATGAAAAGGCTTGAACGATAAACAATAAGGAAACGTTACAACATAAAAACTAAATTAGCTCTGATTTTACACGAACTAATTTGCATTTAGTTTATTTGTTAATATTTTGTTAGATGCAGAATTTACCTTTGTGTCTCAACTTGCTGAAAAATTAGCAACAAAGTATATTTTCATCAATTAGAAATTTTCTTATTGATATACTTTATATTGCTGTATATTCTCAATGCTTGCTATAATATAAATATTGGCTTCCAATGTATAAATAGCTGAAATATAAATATGGTTAGACTTTTTAACGGCTGAAGTTAAGAACATATATCATTGTAGCCTTGTAAATGTATTGGTTTGCTATGGTACATTCAACTTTAAATGCTAAGTTCAACTCAGCTTGATTTGAATTTCAGTCAAAAAACAATGATCATCTTCAAATATTTGTTACAGAATTGCTTCGTTGACCAAGCTGAAAGAGCTAGATCTCATTTCAAGTAAAATGGATTTGGATAGTTCTGTTGTGCTTGAAAATCTGGTTTCACTAGAAAAACTTGACATGCGTAGTTGCAACCTGACCAAATTGTCACTCAGGTAAGTGTGAAATATTATCCCAAAACATTTTGTCAAGGCATTTTATGTGTTATATAAATTTGCGTGTATTTTTTTTTATTCATACCTCCTTTGCTTCAACGCATGACATTAAGTGTTGAAATGTAAGACCAATGGATATAAACTTAATCAAAGTTAATTTTAATCTCATATCTCTGTCTCAGTTTTACTTCTTGCAACCTTACCCTGGTGCTGCGGAGATACTAGCTAAAGTCCCGGTGTTGAGTGGGTATTAACAACTTTTTTCATATATATTTTATTTTTTATCAGCATATTCAACATTTATCACTCTAACTTTAAATCAAAGGTATCAGCGAAATAAAATAATTATCTAGATTTCTGTATTTACATACAAAAATGTAGGTTGAACTAAAATATCTAAACAAATTTCAGCTGATTGTCATGAAAATAGCTGTATATCTAGCCCAAACTTTTACTTATTTCTAATTTGCAGATTCTAAAAACGGCTTGACAGCATTGACGATTTTGAACAGGCTAGTATCACCTTCAAAATCTTCAGAAAAAATAATAACAGTAACATATTGGACATCATTGAAAACCATAAACGTGATCTTATAAATTCAAATAAAAAATATTATAATTGAATTTTATAATAATATTTTAAATTCTTATAAAACAGGATGATTATCCTATAATTAAATTTTACAAAAATCTTTAAGAACATAACAGTAATGGTAACATATCACACATCATCAAAAACTATAAACTGCAATATTGTGGGATAGAATAATTTATTTTATAATTATATCTTATAATAATTTTTTAAAACCAAATAACTAATCTAACCATTAAATATTATAACCATTTTCAAAAATCTTTAGAAAAATATTATCATCACTCCCTTTACTCCCACTGTTTTTGAATTTAATTAGAATACTAAAGTACTCATCAAAAGTTTGTAAAATGTCCAAGTTATTTTTAAAATCATCAAAAAGATTTGATGGCTTGCACCGGCCACTATTTTTCAGTATTTCTTGTTTAGAGGTAGCATTGGTTTTAAAGGTTATTTTAAGGGATAGAGACTTCTAATGGTTTTACTGACTTAAGATTACAAAAAAATATCACTCTTTGGTTGGTCTAGACGCACGTGTTGCAAAACATGCTACCAATGTTATAAATTCAGTTAGTGCAGCTTTAAAGACAGATAACTCTGTGACTGGCGGGTTAACTATGGTTTTTGAGATCGCAACCTACATGTCTTAAAAAAAGCTCACAGCTTTCCGATAACCAAATATAATGTTATCTCTCCTCTTTAATGTTTTCGAAATGATTAACTTAGTTTTAAACTTCGCCTTTAAGCCAATTTATTAATCCTATTTGATTATTAAATAATAAGTATTTATTATATTTGCACAAACAATGATAAACTCCTAAAAATAGTCATTCATCGTAAATATAAACTGTTTTTCACCAAAGTTTGAGTATCAAGACTGCGTTGAACCATAAAATATTCTTATTCTTATACAATTGTTAATTGTTTTTGTAAGTTACTAAGTAAAATAACGCAGTACCAGACTGCCAGCCGTGACACTCCAAAACCTCCCCTTATGTCACCCTTACTCCACCAACACGTTTTACCAGAAAACACCGTAGTGCCAGAATACACCAGTAGGGTTACTCACGAGTCACCAAGACTCAGAAGGACTCTTAACAATCCTTTTTCGCTACGACAGCACAGAGTCACAAGCTACGCGAACGGAGCTTGGATTCCCAATGACAACATGGCCGTTTTCTCTCGTCCGGTGGCGC
Source organism: Watersipora subatra (assembly GCF_963576615.1). Classification (NCBI taxonomy): domain Eukaryota; kingdom Metazoa; phylum Bryozoa; class Gymnolaemata; order Cheilostomatida; family Watersiporidae; genus Watersipora; species Watersipora subatra. Next base: position 216,886 of record NW_027045388.1, read on the forward strand.
ATGCCCACGAACCCTTCCGAGCTATCGGCGGGCACCACGTGACTAATAACTCACATTTCCCCCAGCTTTTAAGAAGCTACCAGCTATCCCTCATAGTCATCCAAATACTGGGGACGCCGTCGCTCTTACTGCGACCGCCTGAGCATTAACGGTTGAAGCTCAGGTTCATCAGGATCTAAATCCCCGGACGGAACCCCAGCAGTCTGACGCTCACCATCCATGTTTTGAACTTCATCTTCAGCAGTCTGAGGACCGTCCTCCACATCCCCCTCCGAGACCTCAGCCACCTCACAGGGATGCAGGTGAGGCGGTGGGGGAGCAGCAGAACCGCGTAATCTATCTAGATTAGGCCGGCCGTATTCGGCCAGTTCACGGATGCCGTTTTCCCTACTACGGTCAGTGCCAAACCGCCGTTTGCGGACATCCCTCACATGCCTTGGCATGCCATCCACGCACACGTTGTGCTTTGAAACGACTCCGGTAATCACTCCCGGTGCCCACTGCCTAGTGCACGAAGGAGTCGAGGGTTTCACCCACACCTCATCGCCGACAGCAAACTTGCCCTGACTGACCTCATCTAACCCACGTAGATTGGCGTCAAAAGGCACTCGCCATGAGTATCGATACAGATTATTCGAGGGTACCGAACCCCCATCTGTACCCTTGCGAGGCGTGACATTATACCAGAACGTCGCCTCCTCGGGGCTAATTCTTCCCCTCTCGGCAATCCTCTTGATTGTCCGGTGATTCCTCTCAACGATTCCGTTGCCACTCGGGGCGTAAGCGGCACGAAATCTCAGAGAAATCCCCCACTCGTCAGCGAACTGTGCAACAGTTGCTGACCTAAACGCCATGGAATTGTCCATTAACAATTCGTCACACGGCCCTCGCTCAATTACGATCGTGCGTAACTGAGCCACGATGTGCGCTGCCGTCTCACTTGGCAAGCGGCGCCAGATAGCGAAACGTGACGGCCCGCAATCAACCATGGACAGGAACACCTGGCCGCCATAGTGAGTCACGTCTATGGCCACCCGGCACCAGTTCCCCTCGACAGCCAAGCTGCCTGTTTCCACGAGGTTCTCACCTCTCGGAGCCGGGTCAACGCGCTGACAGGCCTCACAGCCAGCCAGCTCGCGTTTGACCTGCTCCCGTGTCAAGTCACTGCGTACTTGCTGAGCAAGGTACAGTGTTCTCTCGACACCCAGATGGTGAGGCAAATGAGCCGCCCACACAGCATCCCCGAGGGTCTCGCCGGTGAAGATGGCAGCAGCCATGCTCTCGGCCTCGCCCCCACTCATCCCACGATGCCCGAGCCACTTCTTGGGCACCCTCGTCATCCTATCCGCCTTGTTCTCCACAGTAGGTACAAGACGCATAGTGACCGATAAGCCGTACTCGGTGATCGTATCACGGATCACCCCCAGCCGACGCTTCACCAGCATCTCTGCAGCACCTTTCGTGCGAACACGATTGCGCCCGTCAATTGTATTTTACATCCAATTGACAACTGTGAGAGAGTCAACCGCCAAGGTGAAGGTCTTGAACCCCCACGCAATAGCCAGGTTAACACCTCGTCCCACAGCTTCCAATTCGGCAACATTGATGTGTGAATGGTCTGACTCCTTCCTCAGCCACGACACATCCTCAACAATGCTGCCATCAACCTCGATTGCCACACCGAGGCCCAGAGAGCTAGCATCTGTCCACACAACGACCGAACCGTCCGGTCTTACGTGCCACGGACCCCTAACAGGGTCCTCCTGACATACCCTTGTGTAAAGCTCACTAGCTAGCGAGCGGACCTCCTTTTCAACAGGGGCATCCCAGGCTCCGTTGCATCCCAGCCGCTTCAAGAAGCTGCAATAGGGCCGCAACCACCCAGCCACTGGGTAATGACCGACAAGTCGGCCACAAAACGAGAAAAGCTCTCTCTTAGTCAGCCCAGCTGGCTCAAGATGAATTTCGGAGAGTGCAGTTCCCCTCGACATCTGCAAATGTCCACGAGCATTTCCCTTTAGAGAGATGCCCAACAACCGACCGCCATCAAGGCCCTCCGGCTCTTTCGTCGCCAGTCCATACTTAGCAAGGTGCTTCCTCAGCTCCTCCACGCCAAGCACAGACTCCTGCACCACTATATCGTCGATATAGTGGTCAGTCCCTCGTCGGACCCGCTCGTCGAGCGAAAGAACCTTGCCTAGGATTTTGGTCATGATCCTAGGAGCACACGAAAGCCCGAAGCCTAAACGTGTCAGCGCATAAGGGACCCCCTTATACTTCACGACCTGGTATTTCCACAGGTCCTCCGAAACATGGATTTGTAGGTACGCGGACTTGAGGTCAACTACCCCAAGTCTGCCACGCAACTGTCTCCACTTCCGGATTTTCTCGCCGCACACAGCGACCGCGTCACCTCCCGTGTGACTCTCGACAAACGCGTTCAGCTCACGGTAGTCCATGACCGGTCGCACTTTGTCCTTCGTTGGTTGGAACACAGCCAAAAGGGGGATAATACCCTCAATGGGCCGACTCCACCTTTTCAACCAACCTTTTGAGATCCAGCTCTCAATTTCAGCACAGTACCGCTCATGCAGGTTAGGTGCCCGAGTACACTTGTACTTCGCGACCCGGGTCTGCAATCCTTTCGGAGATTCCCCGGACCACCGCCGGCTAACGGTCCATCGGCCTTGGGCAAAAGTGGCAACAAAATCGGGGTCGTCGACTCGCAGTGACACCAGATCACCACCCAACCCCGACAACGGTGCCACCCTTGCCACCCCGCATGCGCAGCCAGCCCCAGTATCCTGCCCAGCAGGTACTCCACAGCATCCATTCTGATAGGGTTTCCCCCACCTGACCGAATACTTCGCATCACTTCCTCTACGGACAGTGACACCTCCCATGTGGTCAATGACGTTGCCACCCAGCAAGCAGTCAACCCCAAGATTGCACAGCTTGTCCATAACGAGTGCCGTAACACCGAAACAGTGTCCCTGTACACCGACGACCACCCGACACTGACCCTTCACATGAGACGCCTTACCATCCGCTGTCAACAGCGGGTGGCTCGGCCTAAGTCGGGTTGAGCCTATCAACACCTGCGGACTTACCAGAGTCCTCTCGCTTCCAGTGTCAACCAGACACTGAAAACCGCAACCATTCAGAATTGCTCGAACGACCGGCATACGACTGCTCGTCGTAGGCTCGCCAGTCGCCCCGGACAGCCGAGGACTGTCCCGCAGTACACTCTTACTGCTTACATGTGACCTCCAGCCTCCCCCTGTCACGCCAACACCACCTCGGGTCCCCCTGATGTTATGGGACCCCTCGTAAGCCTGGCTTACACGGTGTCCATATGAGAGGATGCGGCGCCCCGAGTTGCATCCTCCTGATGAAAACCCGGCTCATCCTCCGTGAGCCCTGCCGCCGCCCCAGGCGGTGGCCGTACAGGACAATCCCGTACAAAGTGATCCGTGCTGCCGCACCGGAAACACCCGACCCTCTTGCCAGAAGAGGTCTTTTTCGCCCCCGTACCAGACGAAGGCCGCTTAATACGTGGGCAGTCCTTCACCCGGTGTGGACCCCCACATCGAAAGCAACTGTCTTTGCTTCCCGGCTGCTTGCTAGAAGCAGCCCCCAACTGCTTGCCAGAAGCAGTCGCCGGCCGGTTACCAGAACTGGCCGCTAAGCTAATTGTTGAGGGGCGACCCTCAACAGCTCTCCGGGAAACCAACCTTCCCCTCACTCGGTTCAGCACTGAACCAAAGTCAGCAGTATACGCCTGATCGTGCGTAACTGCCCACTCGTAGACTGACTCGGGCAGCCCTTCATAAAACTTGGTCCTAAAAACCAGGTCCTCCAGCGTCACCCCCAGTCTACCGCCGAGCCGCTCCAAGCGGTCCAGGTACACGTCAACTGTCTCCCCGGATTCGAGTCGACAGCTGACAAAGCGACGCCATGCCTCCTGTCGAGGCATGGCGTACTCGGCAGTCAAAACTGCCTTCACGACATCCCACTGGGATGCGTCGCCCACCCTCATGCGCCCATGCACTCTGGCAGCAGTGCCATCGAGCATGTACGCAATCAGCGTGCACGGAGCAATGTGCTCCAACTCACACAGTCGCTCGTACTGCGAGAGCCATGCGGTTACCTCAACCGCACCATCACCGGCAAATGGCTGCATCTGCCGGCTCAGCCTTTCTAAAATAGGCCCTCGTGCCTGGTTCATCAGATTCGCTAAAAAAGCGGCATCTAAAACCAGCGGCACTGTTACAGCGCCCGCGGCGCCCTCGGGTGGCTGACCACCTTCGCCATCGGTAGATGGCTCAGCCTTTTGGCTGCTCCCGGGCGCGCTCATGGCCCGCTCGTGCTCACCTCAGCCCAGCTGAGTGGCACCACCTAACAACAAGGCAAAGTAAATACAAATATATAAGCCGAAATAGCTTGTAAGTTACTAAGTAAAATAACGCAGTACCAGACTGCCAGCCGTGACACTCCAAAACCTCCCCTTATGTCACCCTTACTCCACCTACACGTTTTACCAGAAAACACCGTAGTGCCAGACTACACCAGTAGGGTTACTCACGAGTCACCAAGACTCAGAAGGACTCTTAACAATCCTTTTTCGCTACGACAGCACAGAGTCACAAGCTACGCGAACGGAGCTTGGATTCCCAATGACAACATGGCCGTTTTCTCTCGTCCGGTGGCGCATGCCCACGAACCCTTCCGAGCTATCGGCGGGCACCACGTGACTAATAACTCACAGTTTTCATGCTGATTCATCTAAGATTTTAACAAAAAAAACCCAAATTTAAGTTGGAAAATAGACTTTGATGCAAACAGAAGCAATGAAAGAGGTAATTGTTATTGATGTAAAAGAAATATTATCGCTATGATTTTGTGGAAATTTTTCTACTAATCATTTGTTATTGTGGGCTCGTAACCATCCAAAAATGTCAAAGTTGCTGTCAAACAGAAGTTGGGTTCAAATAAAAGGGCAGTCAGTTAGACGGGTTAGGTAACTAATTTCTGATTGTACCTAGTTTTACTTAGACTAATTCTCACTACCTCTGCCATAATTGATGCCTTCCACAAAACCTTCATTTCCAGAATAATAACTAACATAATACATTGCAATATTCTTTTTGGAATACATTACTCAACATGCAACAATCGACTCTAGATGTGGCGGTCTGGCTCGATTTGATTATTCTTGCCCGTCTGTTTCAGACTTGCTTCACTGCCAAATTTGAAGGTGCTGAACTTCTCTTACAGCAACATTGATTCAATTAGTCCTTTTGCCATTGAAAGTCTAGACTCACTACAACAACTTTGCTTGCGTAATTGCAATTTCACCAAATCGCCACTCAGGTAGGTTTGAGATAGTATTACATTTCTTTCTCAACTTTTGCTAGTTCAGCTTTGAGTTTTTAAAATTTGAAACTTGTGAATATGAAACTAGTTTGCTGCATTAATAGTTAAATGTGTTGCCTACGTTTCTACTATTAAAGTATTGTGGTTGACGCTGGACTATGACTTTTTATTTTATAAATACTCCTATATATCTTGCATGTTGTGCATGCTCTTTCTATTGAATATTGTGTCATTAAAAAATTGTTCATTTATATTGTACTAGCTGCATGACCAGTGTTCGGAAACAGATTTGCGTAAAGCAATAGTTTTATTAAAAGTTGTCTTTCATACTGTAAAACAACTCCAATTATGCAATCTACTGAAAATTTTGTGCTGATCAGACTGCATACACATATGCAGTCGTACAGAGACCAATGGACATATGCAATGTGTTTTACAGCTAGTCTACAATGCATCAGTCTAGAACCCCTTTAATTGGAATTGTCCTAATTTTGTACACATAACTGATAATGAAATTGACATTGCTAGGCAAATTGAAGTTCATAAAACTGCCAGCATTGAAAAGTTTACCAAATTTTAAGAAATTATAGAAAATATTTTGCTATTGCCCTGTTAATCTATTGCCAGCATTTATTGCATTGAGACTTCTACATGCCTAAAACACCTATCATGACTCACCGACTCTTTGTCTATAGCCTGTGTTTTGACATGGTATATACAGGCTGTGCAGCAGTAATGTGGTTGTGTTGATAAAATTTATTATCAATAAAATCTACTATATAAACTATATGTATGGCCTTTTGCCTTTCCAACATAATGCAATACATCTGGAAAATTTTTGGACATTTGTCCCGTAAAAGAATTCGACCCTTTACTGTGTTGCTGGACTGTAGTCAAGTGCAAAGTTTTGTCCCCATACACGGCGCCTGGTAGCGGCTGCTGTAGTTAGTGCATCTTGCTGTGGTCACCGTTTCATCTGCTCTGAAAATTCAGCTCGCCGAACAGCTGTTGTAGCTAGTGCATCATGTTCTTGTCGGCGCTGCATCTGCTCGGAGGTTTCTGCACGTCTGGCCAATGTAGCGGCTGCTCTGAGCCGTTTGAGTCGTTGCTGGGTCGGCTCAGCAGTCTTCTACTTCTAGCAGCTGCAGCATCTATTCTGCCCTGCTCTTGATGTATCTGTGTTAGTTTAGCAGTTCCTGCTCTTTTAGCTGCTGCTATTCTGCTTAATTGTGGGCATAGCTGTGTTTGCTCTGCAGTTTCTGCACTTCTAGCAGCTGTTGTGGATGTTCTGTTTTGTTGTGGGCATAGCTGCGTTTGCTCTGCAGTTTCTGCTTGTTTAGCTGCTGCTTTGCGAGTTCGATTTCTTTCTCTACGAGAATCAATCTGTTCTTGCGTTTGGGCAGTAAGCTTTTTGGGAAGCATTGTACTGCTTCAAGCGTTTCTAAAAAAGAATGAAATGGTATGATTTTTTGTAATATACGCTGCTCGCTTTCTTTTCACCATTGCTTATCGCAACACTCGGAGGCCCGTGCAAGTTCTGTAGTAGCTGTAGTTCTGTAGTACTCGTAGCTGAAAAAAAGTAAAAGTAACTTCACTGCAGAAGGAAATGAACATGTTTACTATCACAAACAGTGGCAAATCCAACGTTTTCAATCCTTTCACTGAAATATATTCATTCATGCGTTTTCTATAGTTTACCACCGTAGACAAATTTTTTTGACTTTCCAAGCAATTGCTAGTAACTGAATTTTATTATTCGTTGATAACATAGCTAACGATCTTTAAGACTTTTATGATAGTGACAGTGTTGTCCAAAAAATTCTCTGGAAAATTAGCCTAAAATTTAATTTTAAGTCTTTATTTGAACATTTCCAATTTAACCACTTCGGGTGCATGTGCTGCTATAGCGGCTTCAAGTATATTCCTTTAAAGTTCATCAAACAGTTTTTAAGCTTTGCGTAGTTGCGTTACTCATCAATATTTAGAGCCTGCCTAATGTTACACTCTATCTATGTACAAAGCTAAACATGAACTTCAGACATGTTTGCAGACATTGGACTGGTTAAACAGCTATGGTCAAATAAAACAAATTCAAGTAATTTGCGTACAAATTTCAACATTGCGATCAGTTAAAAACAATGCGTAGTAGCTAGTAGTGGATGCGTATAGGCTTCAATTCAGCAATAGAAATGGCAGATTTCAGTGGAGCGGTGACGAAAATAAGTTAACAGCTATGGAAGAAACTGTAGATTGCATTTTATACACAGTATAATGTTTTAATTGCTTGTTATTATATATACTTTTATACATTCATATGCTACCCTTATTAGTCAAATATGTTCGTAGAACACAAATTTCAATAAAACCGCTATTTCATGCTACTTTCAATATTTATTCTTTTTAATTTTTGCAATAAAGATGATATGATCAGATCCAGAATTTTCTCAGCTTTCCTATAAATTATAGGTGTTTTATGTAAAAATGTGAGTGCTTCTATGGTTAAAATGACATTTTGTTGACCCATGTCATAATTTGTAGATCACCATGACTTTATTGTACCTGAACGCAAAATTGGATTATGCAATTGTACCTGAGGTGGTTAAATACAACCAATTTCTGTGTAAGTTTTGAAAATGCATACGAGTTAGAAAACAAATAGCTACTTATGCTGATGACATTATAGCCGATTCAGATTTTTGTGATTACACAGATAATTGAAATAGCAATAGCAGCACTGACTCTGATGGCGATAAAAGTAATGGTTTTGTAAGAATGAGGAACATTGTAGATGATTGATTTGCTTTGTAACTTCACATCGCTTTATCAATGCACAAAGTATATCTACAACAAATTTTTTGCTTAGCAGCGCTTGTTAACATGTTGGCAAAATGAAATATATAACCAAATCAAACAATCTAAATGGAGTCTGAAATTGAAAATATTGTATACATATCAAAAGCAATATCAGCAAAATGGCTGGCAGTAGGCTGATAGCTAAATTTGTACATGGACGCAAGTGAAAGGGTTATATACTGAAAGTGTGGCAATTTATAGACAACACAACATTGAATAAGAAGCACTTACATTTTTTATGTGGAAATTTAGTATGTGAGAATTGCGTTTTTTCAATGGCTGCAAGAAACAAACGTTTACGTGACCTTCTCGGTACACGTTGGCAGTAAATATTAATTGCATGTAAATAACTACTAATTCATTTATTTTATTTAATGATAAGTACATTTGTATTGCTGTATAGGCACCTTTGTATAGGCTTCAGAACTCAGGACTGTGTTTTTAACGCGGCAGCAACTTTGCTGTTTAAAATGGAACAGTGTCGTTGGGCACTGTAAAGAAGCACGCTAACCTGAAATCACATGATAGGTCAATAGTTATTTTATTTCGGTAGGTAGTTGATTGTATCACCAGTGTTCGGGAGTTATCGGTAACTCGATATATCGAGCAGCCAACTCCCAAAGATACAATAATAACATATCAGTATTTATTGTCCATAGTAGAGGTGTGTACTAACCGGATATTCCCAATATTGCGCCTTAGCGGTGAAGTACAAACCACAGAACAGCCGCACCCTTATATAAGCCACATGGCTCACAAAACGTCAGAAAAAAGTAGCGGCAGTAGTATAGTGAGAGCAGATCTACACATAATAGGCGGAGCTTAGGGAGCTGGAAGTGACATCACATCAGGATCTGTTTGATTGACAGTTGGGGGGCGGAGCTAGGCGGTGTTGAGTCATGGTGTGAGTCATGGCGATCTGTGTGATTCGTGGTGCGAGTGAGTAATGGTGTGAGTTGGTTGGTGACGTCGCGGTGGTGGTGTCGGTGGCCGAGTGGTGAGTCGGGCCGCGAGACGATTCGCGGTTGTATTTGGGATTATCGGATTTCGTTGGCGTCCGGTAGAGGTCGCTCTTCCGTGCCGTTTCGGGGATTGACGGAGAGCTCGGTGGCGACGGGTTGACGGACGGTGGCGGATGGATTTCGAGATCGTCGGAGCTTGTATGTATTTTCTTTTTTCCGATCCCGAATGAGAATGATGTGTCTGCGAACGAATATTCATTTTGATTGTAAACTTCATAAATTCTGAAATTATCTATCGCCTCTAAGTCTTCATCAGGATTAAAACTTTTCAGAATTGACGGAGCATGCAATCTGAAGGAATTCAGAGAGAAATTAAAACAAAGATTATAAACTCTGTATATCAAGACAGTAATGAGTTAAGGAAATGATATTATGATTAAATTTTATATAGTTTATTTGATGATATATCATAGGGATTTAAACTTACTATCAATGGATATGTTATTGAATAAAAGTTTTGTATATAAAAATGCTAAAACATAATATAAAAAAGACTATTGAATTTCATTCAATCCCAATTTTCTTCTTCTTCTTTCATTGTCGAATGAGAATGAACTGTCTACAATCAAAACATACATTATTTTTAGTGAGATATAGTAAAAGTAAGACATACAATCAGATTAGATCATTCATTCAAACTAAAAATCAAATATAATGTAATACTTACTGAAGAAGAAGAAGATCCATCCTTTTTCTGAATGGAATCTTCCTGTTGAGATACGGGAGCCTGCAATTGCAATGATTACAGTCAGGATGGTTTACTATATCCTTGCTGAGATAGTAGACTCTACATTCACAATGGACTCCAACTTAAATTGTAAATTTCAATTGCATTAGTCATCGAATCATAGAATGATATGCAAGATGTAATGCAGACAGAATAGGATATGCAATCAGCTAGAGTAGGACATACAGACAATAAGAAAAACAAATATGTTACATCACATAGTCAGACTAGGACACACAGACAGAGGAGGATATTCAGTTAAAATAATCTGTTTTAATCTGAGTAGGGATATAACATACACTTTGCTAAGATATTGGAGTTTGCAATTGCAATGAATACAATCAGCCTAGAACACATAGTTACTACTCAGAAGAGAAGATTCATTGTATCATTCCTACATAACATCTAGATTGAATTTGTAGTACTTACTGTAAACCGTAATCTTTCGTTGAGATCTTGATAGAACTTTTCACGTAAGAGAAATCGACAAGCTTTTCGCTTCCGAACGCTTATTTCCATTCCATGAGAGCAGTAACCCCATCGCTTCACACATTTATCTACACAATGTAATCGTTCTTGAAATTTCCTTTTTCTGTTGTCTCTGGTACTCATTGTGAAATTATGAACTGAATTGAAAAGGCATATTCGCTCGAAGGTTTTATAACAAGTAGAAGTGTTATCGCGGTTCAATAATTTTGTGATCTAATGATATATATAAACAGTTTTCGCGAAATTCACTTTCGCGAAATTCAATTTCGCGAAAGTTGACTATATAATATATATGTGAAATTTCGCGAAATCCAATTTCGCGAAATCCAATTTCGCGAAATTCAATTTCGCGAAAGTTGACTATATAATATATATGTGTAATTTCGCGAAATCCAATTTCGCGAAATCCATATTCGCGAAATTCACTTTCGCGAAAATCTGTTTACTATTTTCGCTTCATTAATTCCTTTGGACACACCCATCATTCTTCAATTCACTATATAAGCGTTGCATAATCTGATGGAATATTCTGCCTCATTAACCATCTCTTGATACCTACTTATATTTGAGAATTTGGGTCGATCGAGTGTTGATACCATAAGGCTTGTATGCTTCAGCTAGAATTCTGTTAGCCGGCTACTCGCGATTAAGTTCGTTGAGTGTCGCTGTTTTCAGGGGCTGTTGTGTGGACAAGCGCCTTGGCATTCGACTTGATTGTTTTCCTAGGTTTACCTATGGAATTCTCCTGTTTGGTTTGGCTTAACCATTCCATAACAGCCTCTCGACCAGTAAATAGATGAAGATGATGAACTAGTAAAGAGGCAGACATGGATTAATATGTGGATTATTTTGAGGATAACTCCAACTCAGCGTGAGTATATCAATATATAAAACTTATATCAAAAATGTTACGTTATTGAATCATTGGCTTTGCCGTTTCCGGTTAGTGCATGCGCACACAGTTCTGTTTTTATCCTCGAGGATGCGTTACACGTTTTTCTAATGCTCTTGTATTGTATTCCTTATTCACATGTACTATTGTTCGTTATTCATAATATACGTTCTACAGCATTAACTACACACATATTCAACAAAAAAGGTAAATAACATTCGGTTGTATTTTTTACCAAGTTTATTTCGATATAAAGTATATATGTATATTCAATTGTAAAATATAGAAAAAAATTTTATGTCAGTTCTTCTAGTAATTTAACAATTTGGGAAGTTCCTTGAATATGTACATTGTCAATACCTTCATTTTCTTCGTTATTAAGACTTTTACTAATTTTTCCATTCCAATCATATCTATCTAGTATAGTTTTTCGAACTACATGATCTCGTGTATCTTTTTCAGAAATTTTTAGCATAACTGTTAGAAAATCTTCTATTGAACATCCTCTGCTCCAAAATATTGCAAAGAGAAGACAGTAATCTCCACATGTTGTTGAAAGAAAACCTTGGAGTAGAACATCATTCCATTTAATTAACTTTATTCCAGAAAGTTTTAAGATTTGAGCGACATCTGGATATGTTGAAGGATCTCGTGCTGTTGAATCGAAATAATTAATTTCGGATTTTGTTCGAATAACTCCTATCCAGTGTTCTCCTGGTTGATAAGAATAGTGTGTGTTAAAAATATATATTCCTTCATTCGATAAAAATTGTTCTATAGACTAGTACAATCCTAGCTTTGATTGTATCTTCAGTAGCTTTTATCTTACTCACATTTTATTATTATATATACATTTATAATCATTGCTCACTTGTATATCAGCATGGCCTAGCACAATCCTAGTTTTGCTTATTGTATCTTTAGTAGATTTTATCTTACTCACATTTTATTATAATATATACATTTATAATCACTGCTCACTTGTATATTAACATGGCCTAGCACAATCCTAACTTTGTTTATTGTATCTTCAGTAGCTTTTATCTTACTCACATTTTATTATATATACATTTATAATCATTGCTCACTTGTACATCAACAGGGTCTAGCACAATCCTAGCTTTGTTTATTGTATCTTCAGTATCTTTTATCTCACTCACGTTTTATTATTATATATTCATTTATATTCGCTGCTCACTTGTATATTAACATAGACTAGCACAATCCTAGCTCTGTTTATTGTATCTTCAGTAACTTTTATCTTACTCACATTTTATTATTATATATACATTTATAATCACTGCTCACTTGTATATTAACACGGACTAGCACAATCCTAGCTTTGTTTATTCTATCTTGAGTAGCTTTTATCTTACTCACATTTTATTATTATTTATACATTTATAATCACTGCTCACTTGTACATTAACATGGACTAGCACAACCCTAGCTTTTATCTTACTCACATTTTATTATTATATATACATTTATAATCATTGCTCACTTGTATATCAACATGGCCTAGCACAATCCTAGTTTTGCTTATTGTATCTTTAGTAGTTTTTATCTTACTCACATTTTAATATTATATATACATTTATAATCACTGCTCACTTGTATATCAACATGGACTAGCACAATCCTAGCTTTGTTTATTGTATCTTCAGTAGCTTTTATCTCACTCACATTTTATTATTATATATACATTTATAATCATTGCTCACTTGTACATCAACATGGTCTAGCACAATCCTAGCTTTGTTTATTGTATCTTCAGTAGCTTTTATCTTACTCACGTTTTATTATTATATATTCATTTATATTCGCTGCTCACTTGTATATTAACATAGACTAGCTCAATCCTAGCTCTGTTTATTGTGTCTTCAGTAACTTTTATCTTACTCACATTTTATTATTATATATACATTTATAATCATTGCTCACTTGTATATCAGCATGGTCTAGCACAATCCTAGTTTTGCTTATTGTATCTTTAGTAGATTTTATCTTACTCACATTTTATTATTATATATACATTTATAATCACTGCTCACTTGTATATTAACATGGCCTAGCACAATCCTAACTTTGTTTATTGTATCTTCAGTAGCTTTTATCTTACTCACATTTTATTATATATACATTTATAATCATTGCTCACTTGTACATCAACAGGGTCTAGCACAATCCTAGCTTTGTTTATTGTATCTTCAGTATCTTTTATCTTACTCACGTTTTATTATTATATATTCATTTATATTCGCTGCTCACTTGTATATTAACATAGACTAGCACAATCCTAGCTCTGTTTATTGTATCTTCAGTAACTTTTATCTTACTCACATTTTATTATTATATATACATTTATAATCACTGCTCACTTGTATATTAACACGGACTAGCACAATCCTAGCTTTGTTTATTCTATCTTGAGTAGCTTTTATCTTACTCACATTTTATTATTATATATACATTTATAATCACTGTTCACTTGTACATTAGCATGGACTAGCACAACCCTAGCTTTTATCTTACTCACATTTTATTAATATATATACATTTATAATCATTGCTCACTTGTATATCAACATGGCCTAGCACAATCCTAGTTTTGCAATTATTATAAAGTGCTGTAAGAGATCATCAAGAGTGTTAATAAAGTACTGAGAATAAGTATATGTACAATTATTATAAAGTGCTGTAAGAGATCATCAGGTGTGGTAAAAAAGTACAGAGAATAAGTATGTGTACAATTATTATAAAGTGTAGTAAAAGACCATCAAGAGTGTTAATAAAATACAGAGAATAAGTATGTGTACAATTATTATAAAGTGTAGTAAGAGATCATCAAGAGTGTTAATAAAGTACAGAGAATAAGTATGTGTACAATTATTTTAAAGTGCTGTAAAAGATCATCAGGAGTGTTAATAAAGTACTGAGAATAAGTATGTGTACAATTATTATAAAGTGCTGTAAGAGAACATCAGGAGTATTAATAAAGTACAGAGAATAAGTATATGTACAATTATTATAAAGTGCTGTAAGAGATCATCAAGAGTGTTAATAAAGTACAGAGAATAAGTATATGTACAATTATTATAAAGTGCTGTCAGAGATCATCAGGATTGTTAATAAAGTACAGAGAACAAGTATATGTACAATTATTATAAAGTGTAGTAAGGGATCATCAGGAGTGTTATTAAAGTACAGATAATAAGTATATGTACAATTATTATAAAGTTCTGTAAGAGTTCATCAAGAGTGTTAATAAAGTACAGAGAATAAGTATATGTACAAATATTATAAAGTGCTGTAAGAGATCATCAAGAGTGTTAATAAAGTACTGAGAGTAGGTATATGTACAATTATTATAAAGTGCTGTAAGAGATCATCAGGTGTGGTAAAAAAGTACAGATAATAAGTATGTGTACAATTATTATAAAGTGTAGTAAAAGACCATCAAGAGTGTTAATAAAATACAGAGAATAAGTATGTGTACAATTATTATAAAGTGTAGTAAGAGATCATCAAGAGTGTTAATAAAGTACAGAGAATAAGTATGTGTACAATTATTCTAAAGTGCTGTAAAAGATCATCAGGAGTGTTAATAAAGTACTGAGAATAAGTATGTGTACAATTATTATAAAGTGTTGTAAGAGAACATCAGGAGTATTAATAAAGTACAGAGAATAAGTATATGTACAATTATTATAAAGTGCTGTAAGAGATCATCAAGAGTGTTAATAAAGTACAGAGAATAAGTATATGTACAATTATTATAAAGTGCTGTCAGAGATCATCAGGATTGTTAATAAAGTACAGAGAATAAGTATATGTACAATTATTATAAAGTGTAGTAAGAGATCATCAGGAGTGTTATTAAAGTACAGAGAATAAGTATATGTACAATTATTATAAAGTACTGTAAGAGATCATCAAGAGTGTTAATAAAGTACTGAGAATAAGTATATGTACAATTATTATAAAGTGCTGTAAGAGATCATCAGGAGTGTCAATAAAGTACTGAGAATAAGTATATGTACAATTATTATAAAGTGTAGTAAGAGATCATCAAGAGTGTTAATAAAGTACAGAGAATAAGTATATGTACAATTATTATAAAGTGTATTAAGAGATCATCAGGAGTGTTAATAAAGTACTGAGAATAAGTATATGTACAATTATTATAAAGTTCTGTAAGAGTTCATCAAGAGTGTTAATAAAGTACAGATATTAAGTATATGTACAATTATTATAAAGTGTATTAAGAGATCATCAAGAGTGTTAATAAAGTACAGAGAATAAGTATATGTACAATTATTATAAAGTGCTGTAAGAGATCATCAGGAGTGTTAATAAAGTACAGAGAATAAGTATATGTACAATTATTATAAAGTACTGTAAGAGATCATCAAGAGTGTTAATAAAGTACTGAGAATAAGTATATGTACAATTATTATAAAGTGCTGTAAGAGATCATCAGGAGTGTCAATAAAGTACTGAGAATAAGTATATGTACAATTATTATAAAGTGTAGTAAGAGATCATCAAGAGTGTTAATAAAGTACAGAGAATAAGTATACGTACAATTATTATAAAGTGTATTAAGAGATCATCAGGAGTGTTAATAAAGTACTGAGAATAAGTATATGTACAATTATTATAAAGTACTGTAAGAGATCATTAGGAGTGTTAATAAAGTACTGAGAATAAGTATGTGTACAATTATTATAAAGTGCTGTAAGAGATCATCAAGAGTGTTAATAAAGTACTGAGAATAAGTATATGTACAATTATTATAAAGTGCTGTAAGAGATCATCAAGAGTGTTAATAATGTACTGAGAATAAGTATATGTACAATTATTATAAAGTGCTGTAAGAGATCATCAGGTGTGGTAAAAAAGTACAGAGAATAAGTATGTGTACAATTATTATAAAGTGTAGTAAAAGTCCATCAAGAGTGTTAATAAAATACAGAGAATAAGTATGTGTACAATTATTATAAAGTGTAGTAAAAGATCATCAAGAGTGTTAATAAAGTACAGAGAATAAGTATGTGTACAATTATTCTAAAGTGCTGTAAGAGATCATCAGGTGTGGTAAAAAAGTACAGAGAATAAGTATGTGTACAATTATTATAAAGTGTAGTAAAAGACCATCAAGAGTGTTAATAAAGTACAGAGAATAAGTATGTGTACAATTATTATAAAGTGCTGTAAAAGATCATCAAGAGTGTTAATAAAGTACAGAGAATAAGTATATGTACAATTATTATAAAGTGCTGTAAGAGATCATCAGGAGTGTTAATAAAGTACAGAGAATAAGTATATGTACAATTATTATAAAGTACTGTAAGAGATCATCAAGAGTGTTAATAAAGTACAGAGAATAAGTATATGTACAATTATTATAAAGTGTATTAAGAGATCATCAGGAGTGTTAATAAAGTACTGAGAATAAGTATGTGTACAATTATTATAAAGTGCTGTAAGAGATCTTCAAGAGGGTTAATAAAGTACAGAGAATAAGTATATGTACAATTATTATAAAGTACTGTAAGAGATCATTAAGAGTGTTAATAAAGTACTGAGAATAAGTATGTGTACAATTATTATAAAGTGCCGTAAGAGATCATCAAGAGTGTTAATAAAGTACTGAGAATAAGTATATGTACAATTATTATAAAGTGCTGTAAGAGATCATCAAGAGTGTTAATAAAGTACTGAGAATAAGTATATGTACAATTATTATAAAGTGCTGTAAGAGATCATCAGGTGTGGTAAAAAAGTACAGAGAATAAGTATGTGTACAATTATTATAAAGTGTAGTAAAAGTCCATCAAGAGTGTTAATAAAATACAGAGAATAAGTATGTGTACAATTATTATAAAGTGTAGTAAGAGATCATCAAGAGTGTTAATAAAGTACAGAGAATAAGTATGTGTACAATTATTCTAAAGTGCTGTAAGAGATCATCAGGTGTGGTAAAAAAGTACAGAGAATAAGTATGTGTACAATTATTATAAAGTGTAGTAAAAGACCATCAAGAGTGTTAATAAAATACAGAGAATAAGTATGTGTACAATTATTATAAAGTGCTGTAAAAGATCATCAAGAGTGTTAATAAAGTACTGAGAATAAGTATGTGTACAATTATTATAAAGTGGTGTAAGAGATCATCAAGAGTGTTAATAAAGTACAGAGAATAAGTATATGTACAATTATTATAAAGTACTGTAAGAGATCATCAAGAGTGTAAATAAAGTACTGAGAATAAGTATGTGTACAATTATTATAAAGTGCTGTAAGAGATCATCAAGAGTGTTAATAAAGTACTGAGAATAAGTATATGTACAATTATTATAAAGTGCTGTAAGAGATCATCAAGAGTGTTAATAAAGTACTGAGAATAAGTATATGTACAATTATTATAAAGTGCTGTAAGAGATCATCAGGTGTGGTAAAAAAGTACAGAGAATAAGTATGTGTACAATTATTATAAAGTGTAGTAAAAGTCCATCAAGAGTGTTAATAAAATACAGAGAATAAGTATGTGTACAATTATTATAAAGTGTAGTAAGAGATCATCAAGAGTGTTAATAAAGTACAGAGAATAAGTATGTGTACAATTATTCTAAAGTGCTGTAAAAGATCATCAGGAGTGTTAATAAAGTACTGAGAATAAGTATATGTACAATTATTATAAAGTGCTGTAAGAGATCATCAGGAGTATTAATAAAGTACAGAGAATAAGTATATGTACAATTATTATAAAGTGCTGTCAGAGATCATCAGGAGTGTTAATAAAGTACAGAGAATAAGTATATGTACAATTATTATAAAGTGTAGTAAGAGATCATCAGGAGTGTTATTAAAGTACAGATAATAAGTATATGTACATCTAATCTGATTGTATGTCTTACTTTTACTATATCTCACTAAAAATAATGTATGTTTTGATTGTAGACAGTTCATTCTCATTCGACAATGAAAGAAGAAGAAGAAAATTGGGATTGAATGAAATTCAATAGTCTTTTTTATATTATGTTTCAGCATTTTTATATACAAAACTTTTATTCAATAACATATCCATTGATAGTAAGTTTAAATCCCTATGATATATCATCAAATAAACTATATAAAATTTAATCATAATGTCATTTCCTTAACTCATTACTGTCTTGATATACAGAGTTTATAATCTTTGTTTAATTTCTCTCTGAATTCCTTCAGATTGCATGCTCCATCAATTCTGAAAAGTTTTAATCCTGATGAAGACTTAGAGTTCATGTAAATCTCACTTCGATCCAATATCATGAGAGCTGGTGTCAACCATTGAAATGATGAGGGAATGTTATACTTTTGAGGTTCGATGATCGAACATAATACCACACGCTCTCCCTTACGTTCAACGAAGAATTGCAACGCAATCTCACAATTGTCATTTTCTTCAGACTTATTTGCTTGTATTACTTCTAACGAAGCTGGAATATCCAAAACTTTTAGATCAATCCATTTCCATGGTTCTTGCATTTCCTCGGTTTTAAAAACTGTTGCAATAGGTGACGTAATTTTCTCATCTCCTTCCATATAATTTTCCTTGGATTCGAATAACCGCTTTACTACCGAACTTTTTCTTGATGATCTTCGTAATGACGTAGTTCTGTTCAATCTAGACTTGGTTGATCTTCTATACTCTCTTTGTTTCATATTCAATTGGGAAGTTCTTTCAGAAATAATGTCGATATTCATACTATTGGAAGTTGACTCCTCAGAAGCTCCAGTAACAATCAACACTAACTAATAATACTTCATCAATTTATACATTATCTTTAAAAAAGTAGTGGAACCATAACAGCGATGGATAATTTCAGAATTTATGAAGTTTACAATCAAAATGAATATTCGTTCGCAGACACATCATTCTCATTCGGGATCAGAAAAAAGAAAATACATACAAGCTCCGACGATCTCGAAATCCATCCGCCACCGTCCGTCAACCCGTCGCCACCGAGCTCTCCGTCAATTCCCGAAACGGCACGGAAGAGCGACCTCTACCGGACGCCAACGAAATCCGATAATCCCAAATACAACCGCGAATCGTCTTGCGGCCCGACTCACCACTCGGCCACCGACACCACCACCGCGACGTCACCAACCAACTCACACCATTACTCACTCGCACCACGAATCACACAGATCGCCATGACTCACACCATGACTCAACACCGCCTAGCTCCGCCCCCCAACTGTCAATCAAACAGATCCTGATGTGATGTCACTTCCTGCTCCCTAAGCTCCGCCTATTATGTGTAGATCTGCTCTCACTCTACTACTAGCGGCTCATAGTCCGAAAAGTAAGATACTCTATAAGGTGGATACACAGACAGAGAGATAGACAACGATTGCCGTTTATGTAGTAGACTTTTATTGTGTTTGCCTTAATTTATGATGTGTTGCTATTGAATCAATAAAACCATGCCATTGCGTCAGCGACTTCATTTACATTTATCGCTTTTGGTTTTTCTAACTCGGTTCCATTATTCGGCACGGGTAACATAAAGGAAGCGTGCTCAATAAGAGAGCAGAGCATTAGTCATAAGCTTCTTGACTAATGAAATTTCCTTCATGAATAAAACGAACGATAATTCATACTTACTCTCTTTTTTTATGCAACATTCTAGATTATGCCAAATTAACGGCCAGCGATATCCTTTACAGTATTGCCTTAAAGCTTAGGAAAGGAAATTTTGGTCAGTCTCATTTAGTTTCAGTTGTTGTAGTGTTTTTAAATGATCTATTGTTTCCAATCAGTTTCCCACTCTGAGAGTAGAATCCAGAAGTGTTCTTTTATCCACTAAAAGCTACTTCTAATGTTACTAAAAATTGTTGTGCAAAAATATTCAGCTGGAATATCTTTATGAAGTTTGGTTCAAAATTAGTTATTTTGTTATCTACCATGTTTAAAAGGAGCAATTTGCCAGAAAAATCTAACTATTTTGTAAAATTAAGTTTGGGTTGAGTTTGTAGTAAAAAATATGCCATATACTTAATTTTATTAAGTTTAATTATGTCAGTTGTTCAAATGTTTTTTTTCAAATGTAAATTTAATGATTTGTACTAATTTAAAAGGCTAACCAAGTACATTATGATGCAAAAAATATTGACATTATTCTTTGACTTTTTAGAACTACAACTAAAAAATTATTTTAACTTTTTGCAATTCCGCTGTTCCAGATCAATTATTATTCTAAAAAATTGCTAAAAATGTCAAAATTTATAATTTACAAAAGCTTTGTCAATATGAAGTGAGGCAATGTTAATAACTCGTATAATTATAAACAAGCCTATTACTATCTTGGCAAGCTAGATTTGGCAATGTTCGTAATTAATTTGCTTGTAAATTATTCTTAATTTCTAACAAAAGATGCTTCACTTTAACTTGAGAACATTTTGGAATTTATATTTGATCGTCATCCAGAGATCAACAACAATAAAACCTATATATACTTCCAGATGTATTACCATCACAACATCAACGACCCACAGAAAATTTATCTTAATTTCATCTTTAACTTAAAATTCCTTATATTAAACAAAGTGTCTCTTTTGCCCACAAAATAATTTTCTTTTAGATCTGACCTCTAAAACCTAGCTAGCCAAAGTTCACGATAGCGAAATTTCTCTTGCCATATGAGACCACTGTTGAAACTTGGATTTGAGTAGAAAAACTAACATTGTGCAAGATGTTAGATCAAAATTTTTGCTTTCCTTTTTAGTCGTTTTCAAATAGCTTTATTAACTCATTTTTTTTATAATAACAACTTTGAATAAATTATTATATTGTGGAGCAATCGAAAAAACTTGTTTTTATTCAAATTGTGAATGATTGTGATGCAAATGAAGCATTATATGATACTAACTACAATTTTACAGTTCATTTTCAGTTGTGAAATGACGATGAACAAGGACTCAATAAATATGATGCTATTGTAAACATTTTACGAGTGTTTAAAGTCATACAAATTTCTATGGTTTCAGTCTAAATACCTGTAAAACACTTTCTTCTGTTTTTTGTGTGCTTTTAGAATTTTCATTGTGCAACAAAGTGGTATAGTTTCTTTTTACATTTTAGGAGGCGTCATATTAAGTTGAATTAGTTTTAAATGATAACTGCTTTAATAATCAGTAAAAAATAACGATAATTTTGGTTGCTAAAAATGTCAGAATTAATATGACACCATGCAGAAGCTCTTGCCAACTAATTCTGTGATGCACGTATTAGGATGTGTATTATCTACCTTTCCATAAAGTTTTAAGACAATGGAAAAATTAAGTCAGTGTTTGCAATTTAGAAAAAAACAGTAAAGATGATTGCATCATCCGCCACTTGAATTCAGAAAAAAATATGTTTCTACAGTAACAAACTGTAAGAAATTTCCACATTTTTTATAAAACGTGAAGAAATGGCATCAAAATCATTTTTAGCATTGTCATCAAGTATCATTTAATTTAAAATTTATGTAATACCCCTAATAGTCCCTCTGAATATATAACTAGACAATTTCGGGCACATAAATATTGCACATGCCATACTTTCACGGCTTAACACAAAAAATGCTGATAGCGTTGTGCATAAAATGATCCAAGAAGAAAACTTTGGGCCAATATATGAAGAAATATGCTTCATCTCATATTGCCAACAAAACTATTGCTATTAGTATATAGCACTGTAAGAAACACTTCAGTTGATACCGTGTGAATTTTACAAAAATAAATGCAGTACACAGATATAAACACAGTACACAAAAACAAGCAAAACACGTTCCTTTAAAAGTTATACCGGTTAATCTTGCATACATTATTTAAAATTATATTGTCTGCGCAAAAAAGAAAATGTTACCCAGGCAATGCTAGGCATTCGCGTGGTGTTAAATAAAGCAAAAATCTTAAAACAATTGTTAACCAGATGGTGGTTTTACTATTTCACTGGGAAATTAGTAAACTAGTTTTTTACATAATTTATAAAAAAGTGAAGAAATGCTAAAGCAACTAGTGGAATTATTTTGGAGCAATTCACTAATATTTTAGAGCTATACAATAACATGTAATTACTAATTATTCAAATTTTGTATTGCTCATCATTAATGTTTTAATAAATGATATAACTAACTCACAATAATCAACGTCAGTTAATCTCAGTAGTTTATATTTTGGTTACTTTGTTTTTGTAATTGTTTCCTCTGATGTTTTTTCAGTCGTTAGAATCTTTTTTACTGAGTTAGCCCAGTTTTATTAGAAAAGATAGGCAACTGTCATACACTCTTAAATGTCTTGTTAAAGTTGCAAAAAACATATGTTTATGCAATCGTTAGAACCTTTACTCATGGCCGGCTCCGCATTTTCCAACTTGTGATAGTAAAGTTGAGCAAATATCTAATGCCTTCTCAAAAGAGGTTCTTCACATCCAATTTTTGTAGTTTAATAGTATGTTAAATTTTTGGGACGAAAGTGCTTAGAAAATAACCAATAAAGAAACATTTCAACATAAAAAACTAAATTAGCTCGGATTTTACACAAACTAAATTGCATTTAGTTTATCTGTTAATATTTTGTTAGATGCAGAATTTACCTTTGTGTCTCAACTTGCTGATACATTAGCAATGAAGTATATTTTCATCAATTAGATTTTTTTTATTGATATGTTTTTATTGCTGTATCTTTTCAATGCTTGCTATAATATAAATATTGGCTTCCACCCTATAAATAGCTGAAGTAGGTATGGTTAGACTTTTTAACTGCTGAAGTTAAGAACATATATCATTGTAGCCTTGTAAATGCATTGGTTTTGCTGTGCTACAATCAACTTTAAATGCTATGTTCAACTCAGTTTGATTTGCATTTTAGTCCAAAAACAATGATCATCTTCAATTATCGGTTACAGATTTGCTTCATTACCCAAGCTGAAAAAGCTAGATCTCTATTCCAGTCAAATGGATTTGGATTGTTCTGTTGTGCTTGAAAATCTGGTTTCACTAGAAAAACTTGACATGCGTAGTTGCAACCTGACCAAATTGTCACTCAGGTAAGTGTGAAATACTATCCCAAAACATTTTTTCAAGGCATTTTATGTTTTATATAAATTTGCGTATATTTTTTTTGTTTGTCATGCTTCAATGCATGACTCTAAGTGTTGAAATGTAAGACCGATGGATATAAACTTAATCAAAGTTAATTTTAATCACATATCTCTGTCACAGTTTTACTTTTTGCAAGCTTACCCTGGTGCTGCAGAGATACAAGCTAAAGTCCCGGTGTTGAGTGGGTATTAACAACTTGTTTGCATATACATGTATAATTCCTTTTTATCACATATCCAACATTTACCACTCTAACTTTAAAATAAAGCTATTTGTTGACTAGTGTCCACTTGGTAAATACATAATTTACGTATTTGAACAATTGAAGTATAGCTAAAACAGATTACTGAAAATTGTTTTTTACCTAATATCTTACAGATTCACTAAATATTAAAAATAGCTGATAAACAGTGATGAATGATACAGCTGTCTTAGATTAAATTTCTTTACTCAATGAATATGAATGTATACGAGTAACTTAACTAGTAACTGGGTAGCTAATAAAAGCTTTGTCTGATTAACGCCAGCAAAGTATTAAAGTAGCTAAAATCATTAACAAAAACATTGCACCTCGCAAGAAAAAACCTGTACGTTCCAGTCCATACATGTAGTTGTGAAGCCGATAAACCATGCAGCCACCTTGTCACACTTTAGAATACTTGTGCGCTATAATGATTACACATCATGATCTAGAACTGCATGCTAATGCTGGAAGGGCTGTGCAAACACTAGCTGGACAGTGAGCTCAAAGCTGGTGTATTTTAACCACTCAATATTCACTGGACATGTGACCAACACAAACACCTTAATTTATTTATGTATGTAAATCTCAGTGTTGGTCATTTGTTTATTGATCTGGTGTATGCATGTACAATAATGGTGATAATAATAATATTCTCTATATATATATATATATATATATATATATATATATATATATATATATATATATATATATATATATATATATATATATATATATATATATATATATATATATATATATACATATATATATTTATATAGGATATAGCAAATATGTGTTTACAGACTTGCTGTAACATGAAAAAGTTAACATTGATTCAAGAGTCTGACAAAATTGTAATCAATGTGTAGTAGGTTGTGAGAATCTTAGTCAATTTTACATTAAATATTTTAATGTGATAACCAAGTGCTCTCTCTGTCTCTTTTTTGTCTGAGAAAAAATGGATTTTGCTATACACTTCGTTTTATGATTCAATATATGTCTTTCTTTGGCATGTTATATAGTTTTTTGATCGATTGTTTCAAAATTAAAATACCCAATAAGATTTACATCGCAAATTAAAATTTGCGATGAAAATCTTTGTGTGATGCTACATCATATGATTTTGGTAAATATACACCTCTTCAAGTTATTTTCCAAACCCTACAAGTTTGTGATGTGTATATATATTTGAATGCGGCTAAATAACATTGCCAGTGTAAAGACATTGTAATAATGTAAAGACAATGTATTTACATTGTCTTGTCACATAGTCGAAGTACATGTACAATAATGGAAATATTGCTTCAATTGCATAAAGCGGATAAGCAGTGAAAAAATTATATGGCAAACTGTGGTAAGTACCTACAAACATTAGGGCTTTTGCAATCAACACAGAGTTTTTTAATGATCACACAATTTTTTATTAAATAATGAACTGCTGAGCAGATAAAATGGCAAATAATTTCCAAAAGCACTTCTTATTCTGCTCTGAAATTGATTTTTGGCTGAAAGTACACCCTAGACTTGTGTTTTTTTACGTAAAATGTGCATAATTTATGTACACAACTTTCTACGCCAATTTTTTAGGTTTAACTTTAGTGCCATGCTGTCAAACTTTTTTACCGCAAGTGCCGAATGTGTTTAAAGAATGTGTTTACAAATTTCATTTTGATAGGTGATAAGAAATATTACAAGTGAACAACTATTAATGAAAACAGTGACAAGACAAGTGATAATCTAACAGAAACCAATTGATTTTGATGGACCGTTACCGCACCAAATATAGCCAATTTGTACTATATAGCGGTTTTGGTACGATGTTATTTTGGCTTTGCTATTATATTCTCTGAGATATTGATAGTTGATGATCAGTTGGTTTCTCCTTATTTTGACATTCAACAAACCTTTATGGGTTTTTTCTAAAGCATTGTGCTTGCTAAGGTGTTGTGTTCACCCGATAATACATTTCTTTAACTGCTGACACACTTTTCACTACTTGATAGATTTCTTTAATTAAATATTGGTCATGATCTCTAAAGCAATGGCTAAGTCGGGTGTGTACAATGCCAAGTAATCTACACTGGCAGAAGGAAAAAATTCTCACAATTATTTTGCCACAAAATTTTGAATTTAGCTAGAAGACAGCAGATTTTATGGTCAATAAACAAGAATGCATGTTCACTATTTGTGCTGCAACCTACTTCTGAGAAAACTGGTGTTAAAGTTTGAGATGCGAAAACCGACGCACAACTTTGTTTACATTTTAAAGTATCATTGCTACCAATATCAGCGAAATAAAATAATTATCTAGATTTCTGTATTTACATACAAAAATGTAGGTTGAACTAAAATATCTAAACACATTTCAGCTGATTGTCATGAAAATAGCTGTATATCTATCAAAAAATTTCTTCTTTCTAATTTGCAGATTCTAAAAACGGCTTGACAGCATTGTCGATTTTGAACAAGCTGGTATTACCTTCAAAATCTTCAGAAAAAATAATAACAGTACCATACTGCACATCATTGAAAACCATAAACTCGATCTTATAAAATCAAATAAAAAATATTATAATTGAATTTTATAATAATATTTTAAATTCTTATAAAACAGGACAATTATCTTACTATTATCCTATTATACTAATATCTTATTATTATCCTTTCACTATTTGATAGATTTATTTAATGAAATATGGGTCATGATCTCAGAAACCATAGTAAAGTTGGGTGTTGTCAGTACAAAGCTATCTACGCAAGCAGAAGGAAAAAATTTTCACAGTTGTTTTGCAAAAAAATTTTGATTTTAGCTAGAATACAACAGATTTCATTATCAATAAACTGAATGCATGTTCAATATTTGCGCTAAAACACAGTTCAAAGCAAACTGGTGTTCGAGTTTGAGAAATGAAAATTGATGCACAATATTGTTTTCCTTTCAAAACATCATTGCAACAAATATTTGGGAATTGTGATATTTATCTAGATTTCTGTGTTTACGTACAAAAAACTAGGTTTAATTCAAATATTTAAACACATTTCAGCTGGCTGTCATAAAAATAGCTGTAGATTTATTACAAAATGTTATACTTATTCCTAATTTGCAGATTCTCAAAACGGCTTGGCAGTATTGGCGATTTTGAACAGCCATAGAATCACCTTCAAAATCTTTAGAAAAATAATAACAGTAACATATTGTACACCATCGAAAACCATAAACTCGATCTTATAAAATCAAGTAAAAATCTTATAATTGAATTTTATAATAATATTTTTAAATATTATAAAATTGGACGATGTACATTATAATTAGATCTTACAAAAATCTTTAAAAACAACAGTAATGGTAACATATGACACCTCATCAGAAACTATAAACTTTGACCTTTTGGAATCAAATAATTAATTTTATAATTAAATCTCATAATAATCTTATAAAACCAAATAACTAATCTAATAATTAAATCTTATAATAATTTCCAAATATCTTTATAAAAATATTATCATCACTCCGTTTACTGTCACTGTTTTTGAATTCAATTAGAATACTAAAGTACTTATCAAAAGTTTCTAAAATGTCCGAGTTACTTTTAAAATCGTCAAAAAGAATCAATTGCTTGCACCAAAAACCATTTTTCAGTATTTCATGTTTAGCGTAGCAATGGTTTTTTTGAGGAATAGAAACATCTATTGGCTTTACTGATTTCAAATTTAAAAACATCGCTTTTTGGTTGGTCTAGATCCACGTGTTGCAAAAAACGTTATCAATGTTATAAATTCAGTTAGTGCAGCTTCAAAGACGGATAACTCAACTTTATGACTAGCGGCTAAACTATGGTTTTTGAGATCGAAAGCTACATGTCTTAAGAAAGCTTACGATCGTCTGATAACCGAATCTCTCCTTTTCAATGTTTTCGAGATGATTAACTCAGTTTTAAACCTGGCCTTTAAGCCAATCTATGAATCCTACTTGATTTCTAAATAATCATTACTTATTATATTTCTAACATCAAAGCCGAGCCACTGAGAATTTTCCTGTGACATTGATGACAAAGTGCAATTATCTGTGCACAGGTACGTGTAAGTGGTTTTATACCTCAGTCCCACAGAGTACTTGATCAGCTGATATCACAAAAGTGTGCACAGAAAAGCTTCATGCTGGATGTCCTTAATATATAATAATCACTACAATTTTTTTTGTAATAACTATGGGCTGTTTTTAATTCATTTAGGAATAACCATTTCTGTATGTTAGCCAATTTTAATACACATACCCACTATTGTATGCAACGGTAACAGGGAGATGTAATGTCTTTTCATATATTTTTTGTACGTTACAACTCAATATCTTGGCTATTAGTTTCTTTCGGTCTTTAAAGCTGTGGTTGCATCAAAAAGGTTAATTTGATAAAATTTAAACCAATAAGAGGTGAAAACATTAGTTACAATTTGATGTAATTTTTGTCTTTGTAGAATAACCTTGCCCAGAGATATAGCGTTTGAATGAGGCCATCTTTTAAAAAGCTCAGATTAAAGCGGATGGCTCAGTAGTGAGGTAACGAGTGATGCATCTAAAAAGAGTCCATGAGCAATAAATATAAGATTTCTTCATTAGCCAATCATCAGCATGAACTTTTAATATTGGTCATATTAAATATTATCGCTCATAAAACGGGTTGTTTGTAATTTTAGAGATTCTGGTTGTTAGAGATCTTACTCCAAAACTGGTTAGTCACGCTCTTTGACTAGTAGTAGATCTTACTAGCTACATACATCGACATCGATATGTTATGGACATCGTTAATTTACTGAATTATTTCACTGACATGGTTTATTGACGAACAACAAAATTGTAACACTACAAAGGTGACTCAAAGTTGTTTGAGCGTCAGGTAATTAAAGATTGGCGCAGACTGATTATGGTTAGAGCTGACAGGCGTCAATAGCATTATGCTGCAGAGGAAGATAGGATAATGTAAGTAAATTTATCTTTAACTATGAGTATCCTTTGCATATATTCTAAACTAACGGTAATAATGTTATTAATCATGAATACATATACTATAAGTAACATTATAACTTTTTCGTTCAATCATCGTTTCTCAACTTTTTATCGTTTTATCTAGCAATAACATTTGCTTAAAATTTTCTTTGGCAATTCTAGCTAATAAATTAGATTTATGATTAGAATTTTTGTTCATTTCTCACTTGTAGAAGGTGAGGAAAATCGATTGATCAATGGTCATCTTCAACTATCAGGAACAAAGTTTGGAAGTGTTGGCTTTGCGTATATATGCTTTTGTTAAACATTTAGTCATTTTGAAATTTACATTCGCAATCTAACTCTCAAATTGAAAGCATTCAGTAGATACACATTAAAATGACGTAGATATGAATGACTTTTGTTTCATTGTTCATGGTCCACTAAAGGAGCAGTCGTGTCGGTCTGGATACTGCCATAAATGGGAAAGAAAGATATGAATGTGCGCTGCACAAACCATAATATGTTTTGCTTGAGTTTGCTGCAGTAGAATAATTTGTCTTATTATATGAGATGAAACAATGGGAATGGCTACGACTTTGATGGATGATTAAATAGATGGATGAATGATTTTTGGTTTTGGAAAAACTATACAATAAAATAATATTGTTGAAGACAATGTAAACATGATTTGCTGAACAAATTGAATACATCATAGCCCTGTTGCCATATGTTCTAAAATCTTAGCTGATGAATGGATTTATGAAGTGTAATCCGAGCTGTATTCATTGCCTGGTACCTTTGCATAGCTCTACTCTGTTCTAATGGACTAAATACAAAGTTCAAAAAATGTTATGCTCTACCATACTAAGTGAAAACAGCTGAGTCTACCAACAGACAACAAGGTGCAATAAGGGCATTGGTAATCCTTTGCAAAAACAAGTTGGTAAATTTATTTCAACGAAATTGACGTTTTTATGCGTTCACTATTTGGGTCATCTCATAAAACCATTTGTTTTGTACTTGAATGAACTAATCAAATGTGACCAGCCATTTTTTTACAAATTGATAATGATACTAGATGATAATGACCAGATAACATTGACTATACATGACTTTTTGAGATGCAGCTGGTTTCGCCATATATCGAAACATATTATTTTCAAAGTTGGCGGCATGCCATATTTTGTTTAGTAGCTAGTTTCCGGTGTGGGTAGTAACTGAGAACTTAGCTGATACAAAAGCCACGATGAAATAAGTTAACTCGACAACTTAATTACCGTAGACTGGCAGAATCGCATTTGGTACTCAAATGTATACACAGCATTTAGAGAAAGCTAATATGACAAGTTTTGAGTTTCCCTTATTTAAGGCATTTGAGACATTCACAATAATTTATATGTAGCTGGATTTAAAATTTTATTCCAGCCAACATGCGCATATGCAAAAACAAAGTTCATGCCAACAGATCCGCGTATGAATAGACTTTATCGCAATAGCTGACGTGAATACTAGAGATAGAAACAGGTTGTATCACTCGTTACATCCTTTTGAATAAGTCTGGGCATGTTTTTTTAGCCTGAGCATTTTTGCCGCGATCATTTTTTGCATGTTGTTCTTCAAATATCTTGAAAATGAGATCGCCTAACACAACAAACAACAGATCAACAGATAGACAAAAAAATTCTTTCTTTTAGAATCAACTCAAATTTTACGCTACCACATCTTTAAGACCAAACACTCATGCTATCAACCACCAATATTTCAAATTTTAATCTCCAAATCTTTTGCGCTCATCCAACAATATTTGACTGTTTACTGTTCACCTATTTAATATACTGCATGAAACCATAAATTGTTTTGTTACACTACAACTAGCACAGCTAGTTTACTTTAAATTTTTGTTACAGGAATACTGCATTGGACAATTTGAAAGAACTGGACCTCTCTTACTGTAAAAGGGATTTTACTGGGCCTGTTCTCATCAAAAATCTGGTTTCATTAGATAAACTTGATTTGGCTAGTTGCGATCTAACTAAATCGGTGATCAGGTGGGTCTAAAATTTTTAGGCAAAACGGTTTTTTAAGTATTGTGTTATTTATGAAATTTTTTCAAATAAAATGTATCTTTTTTTAGCTCTGATTTTTGTGAACTACTTTTTGTGCCGTAAAAAGTTATATTGTAGTTGATTTGAACTTGTTTTTATAAATTAACCACCTATTTCACAACTGATGAACTTTTTTTACCAAATAAAATAGATCTGAAAAGCAATTTGCTGTGTAATATTTTTTCAATCTTTGGAAAATATTTGAAGTTGAAACTAATAAGTACAAGTCGCATCAACTTTCCAAGCAGTATGCTGTTAGTTAGTGTCTCTGCTCACAGTTTGAAATATAAAATTTGTTTGTTCGGGTTTCACTAGTAGATATTTTGTTTAGCCTACCTGCAAAATCTAATTGATTAGCTTTTTGTGAGGCCAGTGTCATGATTTAGCATAGTTTTTGATAGTACTTTCCATAGAATGAGCCAGAATCCGTGGTACTTTTTTGTTTGGTAGTTATATGTAAACTAGTTTTATATTTTTTTAAGTATTTTTCAAATTATTTTAAAATAATATCATGTAGTTCTAACAAAAATTACGCCCCATAAATTGTTAAAGTAAATATTTTACCTTTAAACTAGCACTTTGATTTCATAGTTTCAAAAAGCTATAGTGATTGTAAAGTGGTGAACGAGCTCACATCTGCTCAAAATCTATTTTGGTTTACAAAATAGTTGATGGTTTAATATTTCCTCGAGGCATGCAATGATAATAGACTGTTTAAAAATTTAAAGAAAGTTGTATAACTTGCTTCAGTCATTAACCATTTATAAGTCCCAAGCGAGTGTTCTAGTCAAAATATCTAACTCTTTGCTTCAATAACAACTATTTGATGTCGAATTTCATCAACCAAGATAAACGATATTTCATATCATGAAACATACTTGTGATTTTATGTTTAAGCATTATATCGCAACATTGTAGTAAATATTCATGCACAATTTTTTAGCAGACATTTTATATGCACAAAATATTTAATAGTATGCCAATTTCATTAGCTAATTTTTACATTAAATGTTATATGTTAATCAACCAGAAGCGACAGCGGAAAGAAAATTATTTTAAATTACCATTCTGGTTATTAAATGGAGCATGATAGAATGATATACCAATACTTAGCTATCTACTTAACAATCACAACTTTCACATGTTGCGAATTGTTATTGTTACCCTGCCAAATTAATTGGACTTACAAATATAAGAAACAAAGAACATTTTTATCATCCTTTAATGACTAGCATCAACTAATCTCTCCTGCATTACGGTTCTAGGCCATGCTTGTGAAAATTGAATTTCTTGGTAATAGAAACTACATTTACAGGTATGAGCTATAGCTTTCACACTTTTATAAACTCGAACCTTTTTGTAAAGATCCGGAGATGCTATACGTGTACTTGTACTGGTTGTTCTACGTGTGGCTTATTTGCGTGGTATGTTATATATCTACATTACTGAACTCCATAAAAGGAAAATGATAATGTGAGTAAGACGAAGAATAGCTTGACTTTGTTGGCAACGCAGTAGGCCAAGCACTAGGCCTGACTAGTCAAGCTTGTCATGCCTAGCTTAATTTCTCAATTTAAACCAAAAGTAAAAAATAAGTCAAAACTGAATCTTTGCCTCAGTCAAACAAGGCTTGACTAAGGCAGAGAATCAAGGGCAAATTTCAATGCTAAATATGTTTACTAATAAATGGAAAACAATTCTAATTAACCGTTCCATGCAGATAAACATTCATCAAATTTAAATCATAAATTTAATCATAAAGTCATCCAAACAAAGATGTTTTAATTTGAACTAAAAGAAATAACGTAAAATGTTTTTTTAAACAAACAATCATTTAGTTTGTATTTAATGATTGTGGAACGCCATGTACCAAATGAGAATGCAAGAAAAATAATGTAACTGTGAAAAAGTCTTCTGAGCAGCTGAACTAAATTAGTAATTAAATGTAGATGTTTTTGCTGATTGTGCTTGTTTATGTATATTTTCATTGTAAAAAATGTTGACGAAACGTATATTCCCAGTTTGGTAACGTATATAATCTGTACAATAATCATCAAATTGATAGTTCGAGATAATTTACCAGCTTTAACAAAAAAAGACAAAGAAGCATCTCATTGCGTATACTTAGGTCCCAAAATATTTTGGAATAGTAGCATTGTGAGTCGTGGACGCAAGGCTAAAATAGATAGCACGCGTGTATCCGTTAAATTCGTCGCGAGTTAAAATGCAGTTTTAATGGCAATGTTTAAATAGCTTTTTTAGCAAGGGTAAATTACAGTTTGCACGCGCATAGCGTTTCCGCTATGTGAGAACGTATATAAAAATGCAAAGGTTTACTAAGGCGTTATAGCTCAGTGGGAAAGCATCCGGAAATACTGGATTGCCTCATTGATCATCGATGAGAAAAACTGCCATCAGATGGCAGGAAATCAAAATTTTAAAAACTATATCCGGATTTCCGACGACGGACGGATGGAGTTTGAGAAGTATATATGAGAAATATATATATATATATATACATGTATATATATACATGTATATATATATATATATATATATATATATATATATATATATATATATATATAGAGAGAGAGAGAGAGAGATTATAGATTACTGAACTCCATACAGAAAAAATGGTAATGTGACAAAGGGTAATAATAGCCTGACTATTTTGGCCAAGCAATAGGGTTTACTATTCAAGCTAGTCATGCCTATCTTTATTGTTCCCTTCAAGCAAGAAGTAAAGAATAAGTCAAGACTGATTCTTCCCCTCAGTCAAACTAAGCTTGACTGAGGCAAAGAATCAACGGGCAAAATCCAATACTAAATATTTTTGCTCATAAATAGACAAATTTCTAATTACCAGTTCCTTACAGACAAAATTTAATTTCCTTTAAAAACATTTACCTCAGCTATTTCTGGAAGAAAATCAATTTAGTTGCTAATCTCAGTAAGCTTGTTGTTAGCTATTTTGTATTTATTGGGTGTGGTCCCACATTCAAAATTTAAGTCAGCAATAACAGAGCATTTTGCTATACATCTTCAAATGAAAGCCACCTTGAGTGGACATAATTCTATGAAGTAAAATTAAGAAGAAATATAATGTAACTGTAAAAGTCTTCTGAACAGCTGAAATAAATTAGTAACTAAATGTAGATGTTTAGTAAATAACAGGTATTTAAGGTAAAAAATGTCGACGAAACGTGTACACCCAGTTTGGTAACGTTTATAATATCTACTAAATCATCAAACTTATAGTTTGAGAAAACTTACCAGCTTTAAAGAATAAAAACAAAGAAGCATCGCATTGCATATATTTAGGTCCCAAAATATTTTGGAACAGTAGCAATGTAAGTCGTGGACCCGAGGCGAAAATAAATAGCACATGTGTATCAGTTAAATTCGTCGTGAGTTAAGATGAAGTTTTAATGGCAATGTTTAAATAGCTTTTTTTAGCAGGGCTAATTTACAGTTTGCACACGCATAGCGTATCCGCTATATGAGAACGTATATAAAAATGCGTTATAAAAAGCGTTATAGCTCAGTGGTAAAGCATCCGGAAATACTGGATTGCTTCATGGATCATCGATGAAAAAACCGTTGTGAGATCGAATCCATCAGATGGCAAAAAATCAAGATTTTAAAATCTATAGCCGGATTTCCAACGACGGATGGACGGACTGTGAGAAATATATATATATCGATTATAGATTACTGAACTCCATACAAAAAATGGTAATGTGACAAAGGTGAATAGTAGCCTGACTACATTAGCTAAGCAATAGTGTTTACTATTCAAGCTAGTCATGCCTATCTTGATTGTTCCCTTCAAGCAAGAAATAAAGAATAAGTCAAGACTGATTCTTCTCTTCAGTCAAACTAAACTTGACTGAGGCAAATAATCAAAGGGGAAAATCCAATACTAGACATTTTTGTTAATAGACAAACTTTCTATTTACCAGTTCCCTGTATATAAAATTTAATTTCCTTTAAAAACATTGTGCTCAGCTATTTCTAGTAGAAAATCGATTTAAATGCTAGTCTCAGTAAGCTTGTTGCTAGCTCTTTTGTATTTATTGGCTGTGGCTCTAAATTCATAATTTAAGTTGGTAATAACAGAACATTTTGCCATGCATCTCCAAATGAAAGCCACTTTGAGTGGACATAATGCAATGAAATAACATTAAGACAAAATATAAAATAAACAGCGCAGTAAAATGCATTAAACTGTACTTTTTTATTTATTCATTTTAAAACAATAAAATAAGTTTTAAACGTAGGTTGCCGTTATTGAATGAAACTAAAAAACCAAGGGTAGCAGATAAACTCACGACATATCACAGATGTGGTAATTTAAGCGACCAAGTGGAATAGATTTCTGTACTTCTAATTAATTTACTGTGCATTAAACTGATGATATAATAGCTGCCTTGAATGTTCAATCAGCGTAATATACTCTTGCAAAGTTGATGTTTTGTTGCATCGAATAAATTACTTAAGAATATGTGTTACAGATTTGATTCACTTTCCAGTCTGAAGTATTTGAATGTCAGTCATAGTAAGCTGGATTCCGATTTTCTTGATGGCGTGTGCAAGCTTGTTTCGCTAGTGAATCTCAGCTTGGGTTCCTGCGAACTGCCGAAACATATATTTAGGTAAGTCTGTATTTAGGCTCCGTGATAAGTTTTTTTTGGCCCGGTTTTACGTTGA
The DNA here is from genome assembly GCF_963576615.1 of Watersipora subatra. Lineage (NCBI taxonomy): Eukaryota > Metazoa > Bryozoa > Gymnolaemata > Cheilostomatida > Watersiporidae > Watersipora > Watersipora subatra. Next base: position 252,434 of record NW_027045388.1, read on the forward strand.
TAAAAATTGCTTATATATGGAAACATTGTGTGACTAAATCGATTCAGTGGACCTATACTTAAAGTACCATATTTTTTGGACTATTAGCCACAAATTTTTTCTGCATTTCTGAGACATGCAGTTAATTTAGAGACTGCGAATAATCTGTGGATTTTATATTTCATTCACTTTTTCTTTCATATATATCTACATGTACATGTAGATATATCGGTATATTTATATATATATAAATATATATATATATGAACATATATATGTATTATATATACATACATATATATATATATGTATTATATTTACATATGTATCAAAATATGTTCGTATGTGCATTTGTAGAATTCATTGTCCGGCTATTATAGCAATTATTAAAATAGTTGTAGCTAGACAACAATGCAGACACACAGTCAAGGCTTAATACCATTACAACATTATAAGCCTATCTTATTAACCAGCTTACTAGAATTTTCCACTGGCACTGTGCCTGGCTAACAGCTTGAAAGTAACAGATTTTTGACAAAGTTTTAAAACCCTTAAATTTATTTTTATTTTTCTTTCAACTCATTGCATCTACACAAAACATTTATCTCATTATATGTAATTTGAAAGTTAGACTGTGAATTGTTATTATGTGTTAAATACAAATCGATTTACTGTCCAAAGACTTTTTTATCACTTAGGCAACACCGGGTAGCACAGCTAGTACGTATATATTTGAAGTTTATTAAAAATTACAGGTTAAAATCATTACTACTATTAGTCTCATACTTTGATACATATATATATATATATATATATATATATATATATATATATATATATATATATATATATATATATATATATATATATAAATATATGAAGTTTATTAAAAACTACAGGTTAAAGTCATTACTACTATTAGTCTCATACTTTGATACATATAGATAGATATATATATATATATATATAAATATATGAAGTTTATTAAAAACTACAGGTTAAAATCATTACTACTATTAGTCTCATACTTTGATACATATATATATATATATATATATAAATATATGAAGTTTATTAAAAACTACAGGTTAAAATCATTACTACTATTAGTTTCATGCAATCGTGTTGCAATCTTCAGGTAGAATGACTAAAATGTATAATGTACAAGCTATAAAATTACTTAATAAAGCTGAGGGCTTAATACTATTGTGTGATATATATATTATAGTATACAGCGAATTATGTTGTCTAATTATGTTATTGAGCTAATTAGATGTTTTCTGGCATGCCGGCATGCGGATATTAGCTCACTTCTAGTGTTAAGGCTGGCTAACTTCGGTTCGAATATGATGGAGTACTTTTCCCATAGACATAACTGGCAAGATTTTGTTGATGTGTTGTAAGACCGCGCTCTTTTGATGATCTTCCAGGTTATATTATAGCGAATGTTCTTGTCTTTTAAGTCCCATATGTATTTACTCAATTCTGTTTGTAGCCTTTCCGTAGGATATTTAAAGGATGTATTGTGGTTGGCTAGTCTTGTTTTAAAAGTTGTTTCGGTGAGGCCTACATACGTTTGTTTCTCTTGCCCATCACGTTCTTCAGACTCTACGGTTGCCTGATATACTATGCATTTTGAAAGGCATTCTCCATTTAGAGGGCAATTTTCCCGATTTTTGCAATTGCATTTTGTGTCGGTGTTGGTTGGTTGTGATAGTGCTTGTTTATTGTGCCCGCTAATTATGTGGTTGATATTAGAAGCACAGCTATAACTCAGTTTTAGGGAGTTTTTATTGAAGATTTTATGTAATTTGTGTTCTGGTGGAAATTCACTCTCCAGGATCTGGAAAAATTGTTTACCGATCTTGATGTTAACAGCTTTGTTGTATGGAGGGTTGTACCATATTGTTTGGCGTTTCCTGTTTCTGTGTTGACTGGCTTCTTTGTTTTGGTTGTTGCTCTGGTATTTTAAAGAAAAGTTGTATTTACTGTTAGAAAGTGCATTTTGAAATGGGGCTTTTGTTTCCTCGAAGAGTTGCTTGCTTGACGAAATGTTAGTGAGTCTATTGTTGACGGATTCAGGTATGTTTCTTATGATTGATGGTGGATGATTTGAGTCTTTGTGTACATATGTGGTTGTGTTGTTAGGTTTACTATACGGTTTGAAGCTGTTGTTGTTAAGATTTAAAGTTACGTCTAAGAAGTTTACTACTTTCTTATTTGCTTCGATGGTGATACGTAAGCTGTGTTTACGGAATATTTCACATTGTTCTTTTTTAGTGTGCTCGATGTTTCGTGCAGTATCTTTTAGTAGTCCTAGACCATCGTCTTGATATAAGCCAAAGTTTTTGCCAAGCTTCTCAGTAATAAGGTGTAGCATGAAGATTCCGACAAGTTGGCAGCTTTCTGCTCCATCATAAGAGCCCATTGTTATGTCATACAAGTTTGCAGTTGATCTCTTACCCCATGGTTCATTAGCGCTGTAGAGTATAGATTTCTTTGCGTGGTGTATTATACGCTAGTCCAAGTCAGATATATTTGTGTATTTAGACGCAAACGTTAAAGCTTTGTTAAGTAGATCTTCCGTTATTGAGGGATAAAATTCAACAACATCAAATACAATGAAAGAGTGCTGGGATTTGTTAGTAATGTTTTTAAACCAGGATAGCACCGAAGTTGTATTTTTCCACATATTTAAATTCAGTTGGTTGAGTATTTCTTGGTCGATGCGACCCGTGATTTGTTTACTGATTATGCCTATCTCCGATTTGCTAGGATTAATAAGCCGGCAAGTTGGTTTCTCGGGGAAGTTACCCTTGTGGTCTTTAATGGTGATAAATGCTTCTTGCTCGCTAGTTTTATATATGCGGTCTGCGATATTAAGTTGGTCTGCAAATGCCTTTGTTTCTAAATTGATGGAATCTACTGAAGCTGTAGTTATCTTTTTGTAGTCCTTCGTGGTGTTGTTGGTTAAGAGGCTTTGGTAGGTCTGAGTATTCATGCAATAGTAATTGTTAGTTTTGTCTGCAGCCACAATAACTTTGGTTTTTTCTTTAAGTTTCTTCCTTAGATCATTTTTCATCTTGTGCTGGAAGTTGCATCGGATTTTTCTGAACTTGATATTTCTGATCATGTGGGTGAGTTTGTCTTCGAATCTCGCCAATTCCTTCACTGTAGGTGGAGACTTAGTTGAGTTGAATCCAAAGTTTTCTGTTTGGGTTGCAGTTGCAGATTTGTTTAGATGAAAAAAGGCTTTCCATCTCATTCTTCTGCATAACTTCTCAGTTTGCTGTATAAGTTGTTTTATATAAGCTTTTCTTGATGGAATCGGAATACATTTAGTCGAGTATTCAAACCTTGTAGCTTCCATTCTGTACCGTGTATATAAAGTGCTCAACCGAAGGAGCTGAATAGTATATGTGGTTTACACTGTAAAGTAAAGTGCTCAATAATTGAGTCAATTAGAGCTGTGTATGAAGTTTATTAAAAACTACAGGTTAAAATCATTACTACTATTAATTTCATGCAATCGTGTTGCAATCTTCAGGTAGAATGACTAAAGTGTATAATGTACAAGCTATAAAATTACTTAATAAAGCTGAGGGCTTAATACTATTGTGTGATATATATATATATATATATATATATATATTATAGTATACAGCAAATTATGTAGTCAAATTATGTTATTGAGCTAATTAGATGTTTTCTGGCATGCCGGCATGTGGATATTAGCCGAAAGAGTGCGGTCTTACAACACATCAACAAAATCTTGCCAGTTATGTCTATGGGAAAAGTACTTCATCATAATCGAACCGAAGTTAGCCAGCCTTAACACTAGAAGTGAGCTAATATCCACATGCCGGCATGCCAGAAAACATCTAATTAGCTCAATAACATAATTTGACTACATAATTTGCTGTATACTATAATATATATATATATATATCACACAATAGTGTTAAGCCCGCAGCTTTAATAAGTAATCTTATAGCTTGTACATTATACATTTTAGTCATTCTACCTGAAGATTGCAACACGATTGCATGAAACTAATAGTAGTAATGATTTTAACCTGTAGTTTTTAATAAACTTCATACACAGCTCTAATCGACTCAATTATTGAGCACTTTACTTTACAGTGTAAACCACATATACTATATAGAAATATATATATAAATATATATATATTTATATATATATGTATATATATATATATATATATGTATATATATATATATATATATATGTATCAAAGTATGTTCGTATGTGCATTGGTAGGATTCATTGTCTGGCTATCATAGCAATTATTAGAATAGTTGTAGCTGGACAACAATGCAGACACAAATTCAAGGCTTACCGCCATTAGAACATTAGAAGCCTATCTTATTAACCAGCTTACTAGAATTTCACACTGGCACTGTGCCTGGCTAACAGCTTGAAAATATCAGATTTTTGACAAAGTTTTAAAGCCTTCAAATTTCTTTTTATTTTTCTTTTAATTCATTTCAACTACATAAAACACTTATCTCATTATATGTAATTTAAAAGTTAGAATGGGAATTGTTGTTATATGTTAAATACAAATCAATTTACTGTCCAAGGACTTTTTTATCACTTGGGCAATGCCGGGTAACACAGCTAGTACATATATATATATATATAGATATATATATAGATATATATATATATACATATACATATATATATATCTATATATATCTATATATAAAAATATATATATATATTTATATATATATATATATATATATAGATATATATAGATATATATATAGATATATATAGATATATAGATATATATATATATCTATATCTATATATATCTATATATATATATATGTATATATATATATATATATATGTATATATATATGTATATATATATACATATATATATGTATATATATATATACATATATATATATATATATATATGTATATATATTTGCACAAATAATTATTCAGCAATATAACGTAGATTAGATATTGCATTTTATTAGCAAACTTTTATGTTTAAGCCTTTTTGTCTAAAGTTCTTTCTTCTATAATTTTAGATATACTAGCTGTACTAACCGGTGTTGTCTGAGGAATAAAATAAGTCTTTGGACAAAAAATTTATTTGTATTTAACATATAAATATATTTGTCGCTCTAACTTTCTAACTACATATCATGAGAAAAGGGTTTTGTGCAGTTGAAATAAATTAAGATAGAAAATAAAAAACTGCCAATGTTTTCCAACTTTGTCAGACAACTTCAACTTTTAAACCTCGTAACTCAAAAGAAGAGTTTTTTTTAAATAGTTCAACATGAAAAATAAAAGTGTAAAGATTCTTAAATGTAAATGTAAAATCTTTAGCAAGTAATGACTACATATATTTGGTTTTGCTACAACTAAAATGAAAAATTACTTGGTATACAATTACATGATTTTAGTTTGTTTCAGTGTTGACATTCAAAAATTAGCAAGAAAAAATATCGTAGGCTATAAAAATACACAGGGTGGTATAGCAACCTGTGGTATTTACCTATTTTCATCATCTTTTCGTAAAAATCATCAAAATCGTCTTTATTAAAAATAGTAGCAAAACCATATGCTAACCTTAGTAGCCATAAATACCTCCAATGACTTTAGTGCATTTTGTTGCTATAATCTGCAAGATAATATAACATTACAATGTACTACCAGAAAAGTGTTTTTTTCTGTGAGACCGCTGTGTAACATAAACATCAAATCTAATATAAATGAATTTAGTTTATAAATCCAATACTTTCAAGAAGTTTTAGTAAGTATTTGAATAAACTTCAAACTTTTAACTAAATTTTTATCATTTGTCCGGGTTATCGGTTTTGATCATAATAGATAACTTGTCTAGCAAAAGCCTCCTAATAGCATATAATCAGCACAAACACGCAAAAGTATAAGTTTGAAATAAAATATTGTTGATATCACTAGCCGGAACAAATTAGCCCTAATGAAAAGAAGACGTAGAGATATCGTGTTCCATAGACTTAAATCCCAGAATATTTCTTATACATGATCAATATTTCTTAACAAGAGCATAGTAATGCGTGGGTACATGCTCAACTAAAAGCTATAGCTGAAAAATTACATCGCCAAATACACGAATGCACACAAACTTTAAACATTATATATACATTAATGTAAGATATATATGTTAAATGACTCGTGAACTAATTTGAAAGACTAAATATATATTAGATCAAATAAAATTTGAAATTTGCTTATATCTTCTGATTCCATTGCTTAAGGATGTAATTTATTTGGTTTTGTAGCAAAATAGATTTGAAGGCAAGCAAATAAAAATAGTTCTTAGTTAATTTCAATTGCGTTTTGAATAGCTCTTAATGATCCACTAACTTCGCAATGAATTTTCACCCCTAAATTTCTCTCCTACTCCTAGGTATTTACAATTTTGAAATACCGGCAATTCCAAGAATAATAGCAATAGCAATAATGTATTGCTAGTAAAGTAACCACCTACTCTAGGTACTGCTCTGCTGTCAAGTGACCATATGGAGATAATGTTTTTTTTATATAAGCATCTAATTCTACATAGTTGCACAGTTTCAACAAAGTCTGTTCATGTTTTCATCTTGTTTTTTACCAGTGAAGGTTTGTGATTACCACTCCTGTAGTAATTTTCTATAATTGTAGTCTTGTTTGCATAAAGTATATTATTGAAATAATCACACAATTATAAAAATATGTAGTTTTGTGTCTCTGCAAAGGAATATGTATAATAGTATCACAATTCAAATTACTTACAGTTGATAAAACAAACTTGAATTACATAATCTAAGTCCAGTCTTGCTATTTAAAAAACCTCCACATTGCAACTCAATTTAGCATCGGATAACTTATTTTTAATGCTTTTACATAAGTCTAAGAACATTGCTAACACGCCTCAGTGGGAGAGGAAAACCTTTTGGTCCAGTGGCTATAAGTAATATAATGGAATGAATGAGATTTAACCATTTTGCAACTTGCTGCATGCAGCTGGAGAGCACCCAAATTAGCGACCTGATTATTCGCAAAATATGAACTTCAGATTGCTGTCAGAAAACAGCTATAACTTATCTCTAAAATGTCATAGATCTATAAATAAATATGCTTTGAAATGTTGAAAAACAACTTTCTTTGCTGGCTGACATACATTTTTTACAGACAGCATACAAGTATCTCATCATCTGTTACAGTTTTTTAACAGTGAATTTTATTCTTTAATAAGCCAAATTTGAATTTAAGTTTGCATTTTTATATTTTATAAATTTGTAAGAGAGTTTGATGAATCTCATTGCGCTGACTACCATGTTTGGTAGTTTGCAGCAACATCGCTTTTTGTTTAACATATAATTTGAATTCTGAATCTCTGTTCATTGAAAGCACAGGCCAGATAACTATTTTGGTTATCAAACGAGATATTGCGAATTTGAGTAAGATGCGTAGTTATAATAATCTGCCAAATGTTACAAATTAACACACATAAACTCTTGAAACACACAGCTAATGGCTATTATGCTGGGATAAACTGAAAGTGAAAAAACTGAAGCTGAAATATTTATTTAAATAAATTTATTTAGCATCTTTACATTCTTGGCTTCCGGCACCAGCTACAATATCATTTTGTTTTTACTTTCACTACAGACATGTTTTGCTGACAAATCTGAAAGAATTGGATGTCAGCAGCTGTAAACTGGACTCTGAGTGTTTTGGTGGCCTTGAAACACTGGTGTCACTAGAAAAATTGAACATGAGGTGTTGTGAGGTGACAAAACCTCCATTCAGGTTAGTCAAAGGATAAACTCTGTGCAATCGTTTGGACAGTTTCAGACTGTTACAAACTTTTTTATATTCGGATGCATTGCATGACTATTATAATATTTTGTTTTATGATTGCAAATAATTTTTTTAACATCCAAGGTTATTACAATCTTGATTGTATAACAATTCACAATAATTTATTACGTGAGTTAACACTTTCTGCAGCATAATTGTCTATATTGTAGCGAGAGTTTTATCCAACAACTTAACAAACCTGTGCCGGCAGTTTGGGTTTACTTAGTGATAGGCAATTTTAAAAGTTGTTGGTTTTCTTTGAAATTTGTACTTTAGCAACAAAATGTCGGTGTAAATTGTTTTAATTGAATATGTAGTAATTTTTCAAGGCTAAACTATGTGCTTAGCGCACAGGCGTACATCTGACTAACAGTTTCTCTTTTTCCACTAAATAAGTATGTATTTTAAATGGCTACATGTAAAAGTTTTTCTCAAATTAAAAGATTATTTAGATGCTAATTAATTAGATGCTATCAACTAATTGAGAAGTGGTGACCAGAAATAAAAGCCTGAAGACATATTGAAATGTTTCAAACAGGCTGGAAATGAAATGAAGCCAAACGAAAACAATAAACAGAATGCAACTGGCTAACCAACTTATGCAAATACTTTTTGAACGCAATGATGTTAGTGGCCCCATGTATTATAAGCTTGGTTGGTTTACCTAACCCTTTACTAATATATCCTCATTGCATTAAATATACTGCTATTATATAACTTATAAATTTGCAGATTTGTAGCATACCATGTTATATCATCATTGCCATTATCTAAACTCAGCTTTTGTTAGATCGAGACTCATACATGTAATGCCTCTACTATTAATAAGAAATGCATATTTTTGCTGCAAACTTAAAAAAAAACATATTAATTAGCGAGTGCAATGAGTTTTTGTGCAGCATTGTTAAATATAGTTAAAAAAATGAAAACACTTTCAAATATATGATAATAAATTAGAAGATTGACAGCTCTATAAATTTCAGCAAAAGCTATAAATTTGTTGCGGGGTAACTGCAAGCAATAAGTATCAACTGATATAGAGGTTTTTTGTGTTTTGACATGTTTTTATTTAAAAATATAAAAAAAAAAAAGTTATGGCAGCTTTTTTGCATCAATGTCAAAAGTTAAACTTGATCTACCAATTAGGTCGGTACAATAGGCAGATTCATGCTGGACGTAATCAGTAGTAATTGGCTAAGAACAGCTAAATAGCTTCACCACACTCCACAAATTTATATTGACACATTTGGTGAGCATTCATTTTATTAATTTTCACCTAATACTACTTATATAATTATTTGGGGCAAGGTATTTTATATTGGCTCATTATTAGAACAGTGGTCATTAGATGTCGTCTAGCTGAGTCAACTGCTATAAATCAGGCAACAGCGCAATATGCATGTATTTACTTGGTGTGATCCTTACAAAATATTTTTTGTTGAAACTCTGCAAGTATTCAGCATAAAATTTGAGCAATAAAAACAATTTTATTTTTCCAGCAAACTTATGAAATATTGCTAGCAGTTGTCTTAAAGGTATCATCAACATTATGTATTTAGACGTGATTAATGTTAGTAATCCTATGGCAACCTATGATCAAGTTATCAAATTGGAATCACTGATCAATCTGAGAGAGTTAGGTATCAGCTTAAATAAATTGTGTTCTGATGATCTTGTTGGCATGGAAAAACTGGTCTCATTACAAAAGCTCAACTTGTGGTCATGTAAACTGAGCAACCTCTTTTCGGGTAAGTCCATATCTAAATTAAGAGCAATGTTTTCATATGAATTCACACTGAAAAATATATATATATATATATTTATATATGCATATGTATATAAAAACACATATTTATATATAAACACATATTTATATATTTATATATAAATCTGTGAGCATGTAGTTCATTTGTTTAAATTATAGCTATTAACATAGCTAGATATATATATATATATATGTATATATATATGGGTATATATATACATATATATATATATAGTAACTAAAATTGTGTGCATAAGCATATAAAATGAGAAACCCAAACTAAAAATCTGAAAGATAATTAGTTGAGTATAGAATAATAGAAAGATTTAGAGAATAAAGTAAATTTTCAGTAAAAGTGCTAGAAATCTGTTTCGTGCAATTCACTCTTAAGGCGTGGTTTGACTCAAATGAAAAGCTGTACCAAAATGATAGAAATGGGCTTAATGTTTAAATCACATGATTTAGTGTTAAGTGTAACCAAGAAAATAACTCCTAGCATTATTTTCTTAAGATTGTTGATAGACTTTTTAAAAATATATATAGATATTTATGTATTCAAATATACAAATGCATAAAAATATACAGACACATATATAATTTTTACTATATTTATATATATATATGTACTTATTTTTATGTTTCATATATATATGCTGTATATGTATATATATATATATTTGCGTATCTACATTTGTATATATATATATCAATATATAGCTATCAGTATAAAAAATGTTCATATATACATAAATATATATATATATATTTTTTTTTTTCATATATAACATAATTATATATATATATAATTGAGTACAAATATTTATATACACAAATATATGTGTATATATACATATATATGTGTATATACCGAGAAACCTGTAATTTATGCCACCTCTTTTTGAACTCCAACACTATTTGTGTCATGATCACAAAAACCACGGTTAAGTCGGGATTATAAGATTTAGAGTTATTTATACTAGCAGAAGGATAAAACTCTCACAGTTATTTTGCAAAAAGAATTTTGATTCTAGCTTAATTACAGCGGATTTAATGGTCAAAAAAACTGAAAGCATGTTTATCATTAGTGCGGAAACATGTTTCCGAGAAAACTGGCGTTAAAGTTTGAGAAACGAAAAGCAATGCACAATTTTTTTACATTTCAAAACGTCATGGCAACCAATATCAAAAATTTGTGAAATTTATCTAGATTTCTGTATTTTTATCAAAAAATTACGCTGAATTTGAAAATCTAAACAAATTTTAACTGATTGTCATAGAAATAGCTGCATATTTATTAGAAATTGTATTACTTAATTTTGCAGATATTAAAAACGGCTTGGCAGTATCGCAATATTTGGAACAGCCAAATCATCAACAAAGTTTAGAAAATAACAACAGTAACATATTGCACACCATAGGTCACTATATACTTCGATCTTGCAAATATGAATAATTGTTCTTATACAGTAATCAAATCTGATAGTATTCTTATTATATTGAATAATTTTTCTTACAATTAAATATTGTAATAATTTTGCAAGAATCGTTAGAAAAATAGCATCACAATTCTTTTTACTTTCACTGTTTTTGACATCAGTTGGAATACTAACGTACTCATATAAGTGTCAAAAATGTCAAAGTTATCTTAAAAGTCGACAAAAAAGAAACGATTATATTTATCGGGCGCCATTTTTCAGTACTTCCTGTTTAGCATAGTGACGGTTCTAAAGGAGTTTTTCCGAGGGTTAAAGACTTCTATTGGCTAAACTGATTTCAGATTCACAAAGATCGCTCTTTGATTGGTCCACATGCACGTGTTACAAAAGTCGCTACCAATATTATAAAATCAGTTAGTGCAGCTTAAAATTCAGATAACTCAACTTTGTGATTAGCGACTTAACCATGTTTTCTGTGACCGCTACCCATTTGACCACCACTTTGAGGTAAGAAATAAAAAAATAAAGTGCCACTGTCTAATTGAACCATCTCCATTTGACCGCTCTTTTGATAATCTTTTTATTTTTGTCAACCTATTATATCAAGTGATCAGTAAAAAGTGTTCACAAAATTGTATTAAAAATGAATCATTTACAACAACAACATCTAATTATCTCATTGTTCAACTCTTAGGTTTTTCCCATTAAAACTTTGAAAGAAACACTATGGAAATCAATGATAACTGTTTTTGGCTGGTAGTAGCTCTCTGTTGAACGCAGTCTTGATACTTTTAGTACATTTGTATAAAAGACGGTTTAAATTTGCGTTGGTACATGTAGATAAATGACTAGGTTTTTGCCAGTGGTTACATTTAGTGGGCAAAACGTTTATACATTGCCTCTGCGCTAAATACAACTCGTAAAAGTATTGCTCTGCTAAAAAATCGTTTAAATGCCAATATTCACTAGTTAACTAGTTCTGAAAAAATACTGGAAATCAGAAGACATTGTGGAAGGTATTTGACAACCAGAAAATGTTCGTTCAATCAAAAGCAACCAACAGAACGCAGTAATTGAGCAAATGACGCAAATATTTTAATTTTAAAAAGGTTAATTTTTGGTTTCTGCAAGTTTTGTAAGTATGATTTAGTTATGCATCATGGTCATAAATATATGTTTGTAGCATGTGAAATTTTATCATTATGTAACCTTAAAATTTGCAGATTTTTAGCATTATTTTTATAGCATCGTTGCGGTAATCTGTTCTTACAATTGATCGGCGCTGGTAATTCATTGTCTATTGCACATAAAAAGCTAGTTTTGGCTGCAAACTTTAGCAAACATATCAATAAGTGCAATGAGGTTTGTTGTACAACTGTTAAATAAAAATATAAAATAAAAATATGTTCTTAAATTTAGAGTGAACTTTTTTTTTTAAATTCATCAAGTTGCAAAGCTTGACACAGGCTATAATATCATTGCAGGTTAACTGCAAGCCAAATATATAAGCTTTCAAAATATCTTTTGGTTTCTCTAGGCGTATTGATTAAAATAACTTTGAAAAATTGTTGGTAAGTGAGCAGATGTATTTCATTCAAAATTTTTAAGATTGCCCAACCGGAAAAAGAGGGCAAAATATGTAGGCAAGAATTGATTTACCCTTGAAGGGCAGAAAATAATTTTTCAAAATTCTGACGAGTCCTTTGAAAAATAAAACTTCAGCTTTTACTTGAACACCACGTCTAATTGATAGCCACTATAAAGGAAGAGTTGAAAAAATGGAGCGCCATTTTGTTCAATCAGAGGTTTTACAGTATATATAAGACATGTTACTATTTACCGGAAACCAATTGAATGAAGCGGTTCTTTTTGACCCTCAATTTTTATGTAGTGTATACATTACAATATATCATCATATACCAACGAATAGTTATTTTGCAGTGTTTTTCACCAAAAATATGGGTGTTTGTATCAAGCTATTTTTAACTGCCACGTAGAATTGCAGTTGCACTGGAGATTTGTTCACTCATATTCAGAAGTTGCTGTAACAAGGTAAAATTGCCTAACTATTTAGAGTCAGTACTACTCAAATTGTGCTCTACAGCTTTATATTGTTTAAATAGTAATAAGCTGAGACATTCAGTTAAATTTCACAATGTAAACAAGTGTACTGCAAAATTCTCTTTATATTTTTCTGCAAATTCAGTGCCTATTAACCTTGTGACAGTATCATTTTGCATTAACAATCCCACAGATCATTAATAAAAATGAATCATAAAGATTGAGACTAGTTTTCTCATAATTATATAAGCTAGGGTTTTCGGCCACTTAATATTTTTGTTATTTGTTGATTTCTGCTAATCAACAACTAATCACAATTGATGCCTTTTTTCATATGTTAATCATTCGGTGACATATAAACTTCTTTTTTGGAGGAGTCAATATTTAGAAATATAATTGTCTTGAGAAATTGTTTTAGAAATTGTTTGAGTGATTTTTGCTGTTTTATGTACTCTGATAAAGCATGTAAACAATCTTGTGTGATTTACTATTTTGCACCACAATGATTGCTATCAAGGCTTGGTACCTTTTAATGGAAACCAATCATATGAAGCTGGTTTTTTGTCTGAGTCTAAAATTTTATCAGTTTTGAAATAGAATAGGTTCACTTTTGAATGAGTCGTAAAAATGTACTAATCATTTTATCTTTCAATTGTAATTTAGAAAATGATAAAATACAGGTATATGATGAGCATATGCATTGCCTTCTTTTTATCAATATTTAGTCAAAAAGTGGATTTGGTTGAATACTTTTTCAATCAAATTCGAAATAAAAACAAGCAAGTTTGATTTCTATGATAATCTTTGGTGAGATTTGTTTGTAATCTATGACACACTCTTTTATTTAAATACAGCAATAACTTACCTTAATTTAAAATTAATTCATATATTTGTTTTTCCACTTTTATAGTTTGTTTGAGTTTGCTAATATTTTTGTTTTCATTGTGAGATTGCAACATAGTTTAGTAGCCATGAACTCTATAACATCTTTTTTTAAATTCTTAGCATCAGAAAAGTATAAAAATTTACCATAAACCAGTACCCAACTTGAACTCAAGTCTTACAATTTACATTCGTGTAAAACCAATTTCCTGTTTTTCACAAAAAACATGGATTAGTTACAAATGTTGAAGTTATTTTTTACTCTAACCGGTGAATGTGGTTGCAATTGATAATCGTCCATTCATATCAACTCTTGGCTAATTAAAAACGCATTAACAATTATTGTTTAATATGTGAATCGTGCTGAACAGCTTTAAAGTTGTTAAATAAAAATGTTGAAACTATATTCTTTTATCTTCCTTTACTTTTGACAATGCATACAATTTACATAAATAAAATAACTTTTTCTCAAGTTTTTCACAAATTTTCTGAGATTGGGTTCAGAAACGACAACTTATTTCCGGATATTTTGAGGAAGGGTGGAATTGGGATTTTTTTTCCGAAATTTGTGTTTTTGTCAGAGCAGCCGCAATCGTAATACAGTTATGGTAAAATAAGCAAAAATGGTTCATTCTAACTTTTAAGTCTGAACTTCCACTGTTTGAAAACATGTTTCCACAGTGAAAGTGTGGGATAATATTAGAAAAATGAGACCATCAGTCACTTTTTTATGAATTCTTTTATCAATATAATAAATTAAACTTTAATAACTTGTAAATAACATAAGAAGCTGACTAAATCTATTATAAGAAAATAATAAAGTTTTAGGTTGTCATTTTGAAGAAAATTAAGTGTACGCTCTGAATATTTAGATCTAACACTAAATGAGGTTTTTTACTTGCTTTTTTAAATAGAATTACTAGCAACTTGAAGATAAATTTCCTGGATTTTAATTTTGTTTTGCTTCCCTTCTAACTGTCAAAAGAGTTTGCTTTGACACCGTTTTTTTCATATAAGTTCCATATAAAGTTCCACAACCACATGCCGCAACTGTGTGCAACTAGAAAATAAATTAACTTCAAATATAAGTCCAAATTCGACCATAATATCCTTATCAAAGTATGAATATAATCCGATTGTAACTAAAAATCAGCAAATGCCCTATTGATGCAATTTCATAGATCTCTCAAACATTTTTTGCATCATACATACTCAATTAAAAATTCAGCTTGAAAATCCACAATCATCCGCAAAAAAGTCAGTGTTTAGCATTTGTACGAAATTTGTTGTATTGCCAAGCTATTTTTAACTGCCATGCATGACTGTGGTCATTATTAAAAAAATTTCTCGCCTGGCTGTAGCTAGGTTAAAAATCTTTTTTTGTGAATTATTTAATGTACTAATATGCTTTTCAAGCTAGCAATTGGTATGCCATTTGACCTTAAAGATAGTAAAGAAACACTTTATGGACTCTAAAAATGTTGAAAGGCACAAAGGGGCTGGAATATAAATTAGAATTACTATAAAGAAGTAACTACATGTATCTTGAACAATTGGATACGCAACGCTTCACCAAGCTTTTGATAAAGAACATGAACACAACTTACCCTTACTCAAAATATCCAACGATTATTCAACTCAGCATCTGCATGTTATATAAAAAATATATTTTCATTGATCACAAATATTTTCAGTTTTTCAACCATTCTTCATTCCAAATGTTGTATATGTCGAATAATAAAACTACTGCAACTTTGATGTCGAACAGTCTTAAAGTTAAATTTCATTTATTGAATATATGACTAATGAATATTATGAATATATATCATACATTCAAAGCAAATGATAAAATTTGTAGTAATTATTTTCTTGCAGCGGGATAGCCAAGGTAAAATATTTTCACCATATCATGATAAGGTGTAAAAATGGATTTTACCATATAATAAAGTCTTTTCTGAGATGCAAACTTGCAGTTTATTAAAATATTTCAGTTTCTTCATTGGATATTAAAGGGCTGTATTAATGAAAATTAGAAACACCATGAAACACAACTAATAAGTTCTGGTTATTTTTAGTCTTAAACTAAGTTTTGCTACACTCACAGTCTCCTCCTACAAAATATTAATGTGTATGCAGAGGGCTTCAAAGCTTTCCCTTTTTCATGGCGTTTTAAGATATTTACAAGGTATTTTGGTATACAGTGGGCGCTTTTACATTGTAAGTGATTCACTCCCAGAACGTTTACGTTAATGGCATTTTATGTTATATGAACCGTAAAATTTATGTAAATACTTTAAACGGTTCCAAGATCTTTCTAAACTCACCCCTACGAGCATATGCAAAATAAATTTTTTATTTAAATTTAAATATATATACAAATACTTGATCTATTTTTCAATTTGTGGACTTTACCGAAACTGGACCATTATTAGCTAGCATCGACCACTTTTTTCCTTTTTATGATGAATCTCACTGGTTTCATGGACCATGATTGCATGAAATTTACAACAAGTTGATGGGAACGCACTTCTTCGACATCCATTTGCAACAATTTGCTGATTTTTTCTAAACGGCTAAGTAAAACCAATAACAAATATTTCATGTCTAAAAAAAGAAAACGACAAAATATTTTGCAGACAGATGATACTACCTGCTCGTCATCATATGTATCCAGGAGATTATTTTAGGATAAACGAAAACTTTACATGATGATCCAACTCGTGACATACAGATTGGTGGATTGATGCTGTAACACCTGAAACAATCAATCGCTTTTGTATTTATTAACAATAGGGCAGCTACCGTTCTCTCTGTTTTGTCGACACATTAAAACTTCTAACAATGAACTAGGTTGTTGCGAAGTTGTATATACATGTATAATAAGTGTAACGCTGAATGCACATCATTTTTTGTTTCGCAGATGCAGTATAGCAGATTCATGTTGAAATCGAGTTCGAGAATTTGCCCAATTTTTACTTTATCTTTTATGGAATTTTTTACCTTGTAGGAAGCAAAAACTTTACATGAAATCTTGACTTTATGTAGAGTTCATGTTACATGAGTTATACAGTGCATCATAGGAGCCTTCGCTATAATTTAATTATTTTCTTTCAACGTATAAATGTATGAAGTAAGGATGGTTGGCTAGGCATATTAAAAGGAACATGCCTAACCATTTTTCATGTAAAGCTAAATCACCAAATATTTTGTATTCTATTAGAAATACTTGCTTTTACATGAGAAAGTTAGCATTGAACTTGGGTTTCTTTTTATGGAAATTTTCTAAACCATATTTTGCAAAATTATTCACTACCCGAATTGACAGATATAGACTTCTCCTACAATCAGATGGTTTCAACAGGCCTTATTATGATTGATAATCTGTATTGACTAGAAAAACTTCACATCTGTAGCTGCAACCTCACCAACCTCACCAACCTCTCAGGTAATACAGTAAAAAAATAAATTTTGATGAGATTTATCTATAATATGTCAGGACAATGTACCACAAGTTGCAGTTAGTTTTAAAAAATGGTTTAGTGTTCGGTCCAACAATTTTAAATTTTGCAGAGCCATAAGTAGCAATTTTCCGTTGGTTTTGTGCAGCAACTGGGCCAACTAATTCTGTAGTAAAATAATTACGATGTTTTTTATTCTATACTGACAGGCTTAAACACATTTTAAACATTATATTACTTGCTGGAAACTAGAACAGAAACAATCAGTTACGTGGTGAACGACTTAGACTCTTTCGAATTTTTTTTATGTAGAAATGGAAGTTGGTATAATGAAAAGAACAACTGATGTCTTGGTAACATGCTTGAAAATTGTTGATGACTTTTATATATATCAAAATAATAAAGCAGAGCAGCGAAGCAGAGCAAAACTAAAATGTTTAATAAAAATTGAATGCTTGTACAATGGTAACTAATTTATTCATATCTTTAATGAGATTGAATTGAGTAATTAGCTATAAAATTCTTAATTTTTGGTTTAAAATTGTCAGAGAACTCTGTGAATTAATAGTTTTTATTTTTAGAAAGTTGTAATCAACTTGTGCTTGACAACCTTTTACTTTCACATATCAAGTATTGATGGGAAGCTACACTTTACCTTAAAACAAATTCAGGTTTTTGTTTTTGTTTTTACACAGTTTCCAGTTTTTCTTCATTTGTTAGTTATTAGAAGTAAAAGAATTTAAGCGTAATTAATTAATTATAGTTATAGCTTTAGTTATATTTTAGTATTTATTTTATAATTATGTAGTTATAATTACTAAACTTTGATAGGTTAAAACTTAGTTTTAGTTAAATTAAACTTCTCTCCATTTATTTGTCCCAGCGTCTGCTTTCTGCAAAATTTGCATTTATGCTACCGTTTATCTGCAAACTTGCCAAATCAACATTCAGGTAAGGCAAAAATAATGTAAAAACACATTTTTCAGGGGTTTGTTTTTTTTTGATGAACATTTTCATAAAAAAAACTTTTTCTTGGCATTCTTCACCAGAAATAACTTGGAAATGTGTAAAAATGAAAATGTGTAGGTAAGTGGAAGCTAATTACATGAAACTGTTTTTTTGAACCTCAAAGTTTTATCGATTTCAAAAATATAACTGTGTTGTATTTGAATTATCGAAAAGAAAAATATTTAGTTTGTATTATCTTTATTGTAATTTTAAAAATTGTGAGTGTGAAAATGTACATTTGCATTGCAATCATTTGAAAATTAATAAAAGGTGATGGTAGTAATTGCTAGTATTCCTTAATTTTATGTGTATAGTTTAATGCATAACGTCCTTTAAGTTTACTGCCCTGTCAACTGACTGTTAAATTTGATTTTAATCAAGTTGTATATAAGTCAGCAACTCATCTCTGAGAAATGGCTAAAACATTAGTCACACTGGTCTTTGATGGCTACTAAAAATTGGTTTTCAAAGTTTCACCACACTCAGTCTCAGTTAAACTTGCTGCATTTCATGAAACCTAAAATAATTAGCAAATAGTTTTCAGAAAATTTGGAATTTTATATTTTTCCTCCTCTTGCATAATCTACCCTTATGATTCTGTGTCTCATCAACAAATTGATAATTAATATTTTATTTTTACTTTATTGTTTCAGTTTTTGGCATAGCATTTTCATATTACTCGATATAATGTAATATTTGCCTTCCAACATGTGATTACCTCAAGTATGTATAGTTAGACTGTTAACGTGTAGAATGGAAACGTAAAGCTCAGATTATTATAGAAATATATGCGTCATCTTGCAACAGTAATCATAAACGGTAGGATTTGAATCCATTGGATTGTACAGGACCTTCTGTTTCAGAATTGCTTCACTGTCCAACCTTAAAGAGCTGGACCTTGCTTACTGTACCATAGATTCTGCTAGTTCTGTTGTCATTGAAAGTTTGGATTCACTCGAGAAACTTGACATGCGTTCTTGCAAGCTGACCAAATCATCGCTCAGGTAAGAGGAAACAAGAACCAAAAGCGTCATAACTTACTATAGTTAACATTCATATGACTCAACTTATGCATATTTGATTATTTTTATATCTCACAATTCTATTTAATTGTTATAGGATTTTATTTTGAATGTCTACAATGCCCAATAATGAACGTACACATAAGTTAATGTTTATTGGTCATAAATTTTGATGTCCTATTAACATTGTTGGTTAGATTTGAATCCAATGAGGCTGGCTAAGAGTCAGCAACTCATAGCTGAAAAATGTCCAACAAGATTTCACGTATTTTTTTGATGGCTAATGAAAATTATAGCAAAGGCTTCTTGATAGATACAGCATATCATAGGAGCCTTCGCTATAATGTAATTATTTTATTTCAATGTTTGAATGTATGCAGTGAATATGTTTGGTTAGGTATATTGAACAAAACATGTCTGACCATTTTCCATGTAAAGCTAAATCACCAAATAATTTGTATTGTAGTTAAAATATTTGCTTTCACATGTAAGAATTAGCATTGAAGTTGGCTTTCTTTTTACCTGGAACTTTGTAAACCATATTTTGCAAAAGTATTTCTCTCACCAAATTGGGAGAGCCAGACTTCTCCTCCAATCAGATGGTTTCAACAAGCCTTATTAAGGTTGATAATCTGTGTTCACTAGAAAAACTTGACATCCGTGGCTGCAACCTTACCAACTCATCACTCAGGCACTAAATTACTAAGACATATTTTGATGAGAGTTATCTAAATGTCAGGACAATGTACCACACGTTTAATTTAGTTTGGAAAAAAATTGGTTAGTATTTGGTCTAACAAATTTAGAATTTGCAGAGCCATAACTAGCAATTTTTCATTGATACTGTGCAGCAACTGGGCCAACTAATTCTACAGTAAATAAATTACAATGTTTGTTTATTCCGTGCAGACAGACTTAAAGACTGTGTAAACATTATAATACTTGTTGGAAACTTGAATAAAAACCTTCAGTTACGTGGTGAACAACTTTGACTCTGCTGAAAGTCGTTTCATGTAGAAATGTCAATTGGGATAATGATGAGAACAAGCGATGTCTCGGTAGTACGGTTAAACAATTTTGATGACTTTCATACACATCAAAATAATAAAACAAACAGAAAAAGGTTCGTGTTAATAAATAAATATAAATGTTTTTTAAAAGTAAATTTTAAATCGATAGAACTCTTTTTATCATTTTTACCGTCTGCAAAACTATAACTTTTAATAAAAATTTGAATGCATGTACAATGGTAAATAATTTATTTATATCTTTAATGAGATTGAATTGAGTAATTTGCTATAAAATTCATAGTTTTAAGTTTAAAATTATCAGGGAACTCTGTGAATTACTAGTTTTTTACTTTTAAAAATATGTAATCAAATTGTGCTTTATAATCTTTTACATTCACATCAAGTATTGATGGGTAGCTAAACTTTACCTTGAAACAAATTCAGATTTTTGTTTTACAAAGTTTATAGTTTGTCTTAATTTGTTAGTTATTTAAAGAACAAAACTTTTAATGCAGTTAATTAGTTATAATTACAGCTTTGGTTATATTTTTAACACTTAGAGTATAATTACGTAGTTATAATTATTAAACTTTGATTGGATAAAACTTAGTTTTTAGTTAATTTAAACTTCTCTCCATCTATTTGTCTTAGCGTCTGCTTTCTGCAGAACATGCATTTATGCTACTGTTTATCTGCAAAATCTGCATTTATGCTACCGTTTATCTGCAAAATCTGCGGTTATACTACCGCTTATCTGCAAAATCTGCATTTATGCTACTGTTTATCTGTAAAATCTACATTTATGCTGCCGAGTCTCTAGAACTTCACAACTATAAAACAATGTTTTTGTTATTTCATTCATCCAGTTTTTATCAGTGTAATTTTATGATGCACGATACAAAGTGATTATTGCCTTCCAAAGTATTATTACCCATAGTATGTATGGTTAAACTTTTGACCTGCTAAATTGACTTGCAGAATATTTTGTGTTCCAATAGAAATATCTTTTTTTAACATGTAATTATTAACTTTGAAAACAACTTTAGATGTCGCTGATTTGTTTGAGACTTTCTGTTACAGAATTGCTTCACTGCCCAAACTTAAGAGGTTTGACTTTTCTCACAGCAAAATGGATTCTACTGGTCCTGTTGTCATTGAAAATTTAGCTTTACTAGAGAAACTAGACATCCGTTGTTGCAAACTTGCCAACTCAACATTCAGGTAAGACAAAAATAATATACAAACACATTTTTCAGGGCTTTGTTTTTTATTGATAAACATTTTCAAGAAAAAAGAACTTTTTCTTAGCATTCTTTACCAGAAATAATCTGGAAATGTGTAAAAAATGGAAAAGGGTAGGTAAATGGAAGCTAATTACATGAAGCGGTTTTTACGGATATTCAAATTTTTTTTGATTTTGAAAATATAACTGTGTTATATTTGAAGTATGAAAAAGAAAAATATTTAATTTGTATTATCTTTATTGTAATTTAAAAAATTGTGAGTGTTCGAATGTACGTTTGCATTGCAACCATTTTGAAATTATTAAAAAGTGATTGTGATAGTTCCTAGATTTCCTTAATTCTGTGTGTCTAGTTTAACGCATAACTTTCTTTAAAGAACATGAATTAAATAATATTTTATGGTGTATTTCAATACATCAGAGTTTTGGCTTTTGAATGAGCTATTGTTTGCCATGGTGAGACAGACATTGGTCGGTGTTTATAGGATTTTCCCAGAGTTCTACTGCAAAAATGTTTACTGGCATAGGCTCGGAAAGTCTCGAAAAAGTGTGACGTCTTAATTCTCATATTCAGTGTTGTGTGCTCTTACCGCTTATTAATCAACTCCGATAATGACGGCAATGAATTAATGTAGTAATGAATTTTAAAATTATCAGAGAACTCTGTGAATTAATACTATTTTATTTTTAGAAACTTGTAATCAACTTGTGTTTGACAACCTTTTACTTTCTCATATCAAGTATTGATGGGCAGCTGCACTTTACCTTGAAACTAATTCAGGTTTTTGTTTTACACAGTTTACAGTTTGTCTTCATTTGTTGCAGTTATTAGAAGAAAACAAATTTAAGCGTAATTGATTACTTATAGATATAGCTTTAGTTATTTTTTTAGTATTTATAGTATAATTATATAGTTATAATTATGTACTAAACTTTGATTGGATAAAACTTAGTTTTTAGTTAAGTTAAACTTCTTCCCATCTATTTGTTCTAGCGTCTGCTTTCTGCAAAATCTGCATTTACGCTACTGTGTCTCTAGTACTTCACAACTATAAAAAAATGTTTTAGTTACTTCAATCATTCAGTTTCTATAATTGCAATTTTATAATGCACGATACAAAGTGATTATTGCCTTCAAAAGGTTTATCACCCATAGTATGTATGGTTAAACTCTTGACCTGCTGAACTAACTTGCAGAATATGTTATGTTCCCATAGAAATATCTTTTTTCAACATGTAATTATTAACTTTGAAAACAGCTTTAGACGCCGCTGATCTGTTTGAGATATTTTGTTACAGAATTGTTTTACTGCCCAAGCTTAAGAGGTTGGACTTTTCTTGCAGCAAAGTATATTTTACTGGTCCTGTTGTCATTGAAAATTTAGATTTACTGGAGAAACTAGACATCCGTGGTTGCAAACTTACGAACTCAACATTCAGGTAAGACTAAAATAATATACAAACACATTTTTTGGGCTTTGACTTTCTTGATGAACACTTTCATAAAAAAAACAGAAATACCAGAAATAACCTGAAAATGTGTAAAAACGAAAATGTGTAGGTAAGCGGATGCTAATTACATGAAGCTGTTTTTTGGATTTTCAAATTTTTATCGATTTTGAAAGTTTAACTGTGTTACATTTGAATTATTGAAGAGAAAAATATTTAATTTGTGTTATCTTTATTGTAACTTTAGAAATTGTGAACTTTAGAATGTGCGTTTGCGTTTCAATCATTTTTTAATTAATATGAAGTGATGGTGGTAATTGCTAGTATTCCTTAATTTAATGTCTCTAGTTTAACATATAACATTCTTTAAGTTTACTGTTTTGTCAACTTTGATTGTTACATTTGATTTTGATCAAGTTGTATTAAAGTCAGCAACTCATATCTGAGAAATGTCTAAAAATTAGTCACACTGGTCTTTGATGGCTACTAAAATTGGTTTTCAAACTTTCACCACACTCAGTCACATGTAAACTTGCTGCATTTCATGAAACCTAAAACAGTTAGCAAATAGTTTTCAGAAAATTTGGGAATTTTTTATTTTATATTTATTTTCCTTTTGCATAATCTACCCTTATGATTCTGTGTCTCATCAACCAATTGATAATTAATATATTTTTTTTACTTTATTGTTTCAGTTTTATGTCATAGCATTTTCATATTACACGATATAATGTAATGTTTGCCTTCCAATATGTGATTACCTAAAGTATGTCTGGTTAGACTGTTAGACAGTAGAACCGAAACCTAACACTCAGATTATTATTGAGATATATGTGTCATCTTGCAACAATCATCATAAATTTTAAAATTTTACTCCATTAGATTGTACTGGACCTTCTGTTTTAGAATTGCTTCACTGTCCAACCTTAAAGATCTGGACTTTGCTGACTGTACCATAGATTTTGCTAGTTCTGTTGTCATGGAAAGTTTGGATTCACTCAAGATAAATGCCAAGAGTTCTTGCAAGCTGACCAAATCATCACTCAGGTAAGAGGAAACAAGAACCCAAAGCGTCATAACTTACTGTAGTTAACATTCATATGACTCAACATATGCATATTTGATTATTTCTATATCTCACATTTCTATTAAATTATTATAGGATTTTATTTTGAATGTCTACAATGCCCAATATTGAACATACACATAGGTTAATGTTTAACGGTCGTAAAGTTTGATGTCCTATTAACATTATTAGTTAATTTGGTTGGTTAGGCATATTAAACAGAACATGCCTGACCATTTTTCATGTAAAACTAAATCACCACAAAATTTGCATTGTAATTAAAACATTTGCTTTCACATGTAAGAATTAACATTTAAGTTGGCTTTCTTTTTACTGAAACTTTGTAAAACATATTTTGCATAAGTATTTCACTACTTAAATTGGGAGAGTCAGACTTAGAATATACATTTGCATTGCATTCATTTTGAAATTAATAACAGGTGATGGTGGTAATTGCTAGTATTCCTTAATTTTATGTGTCTAGTTTAACGCATAACGTTCTTTAAGTTTACTGTCCTGTCAACTTTGCTAGTTAAATTTAATTTTAATCAAGTTGTATAAAAGTCAGCAATCATCTCTGAGAAATGGTTAAAGAATTAGTCACACTGGTCTTTGATGGCTACTAAAAATTGGTTTTCAAAGTTTCACCACACTCAGTCTCAGTTAAACTTGCTGCAATTCATGAAACCTAAAATCGTTAGCAAATAGTTTTCAGAAAATTTGAGATTTTATATTTTTCCTCCTCTTGCATAATCTACCCTTATGATTTTTTGTCTCATCGACAAATTGATAATTAATATATTATTTTTACTTTATTGTTTCAGCTTTTGGCTTAGCATTTCCATATTACTCGATATAAAGTAATATTTGCCTTCCAATATGTGATTATCTAAAGTATGTATGGTTAGACTGTTAACATCTAGAACGGAAACATAAAACTCAGATTATTATAGAAATATATCTGTCGTCTCGCAACAATAATCATAAACGGTAGGATTTGAATTCATTGGATTGTACAAGACCTTCTGTTTCAGAATTGCTTCACTGGCCAACCTTAAAAAGCTGGACTTTGCTGACTGTACCATAGAATCTGCTAGTTCTGTTGTCATTGAAAGTTTGGATTCACTTGAGAAACTTGCCATGCCATCTTGCAAGCTGACCAAATCATCGCTCAGGTAAGAGGAAACAAGAACCAAAAGCGTCATAACTTACTATAGTTAACATTTTTATGACTCAACTTATGTACATTTTATTTTTTCTGTATCTCACATTTCTATTAAATCTGTCCCGTATATATATATATATATATATATATATATATATATATATATATATATATATATATATATATATACATATATACAATATGTATTATTTATATATATATATGTATATACATGTATATATATATATATATATATACATTCATCTGACTCAACTTATGTACATTTTATTTTTTCTATATCTCACATTTCTATTAAATTGTTATTGGATTTTATTTTGAATGTCTACAATGCCCAATATTGGACGTACACATAAGTTAATGTTTACTGGTCATAAATTTTGATGTCCTATTAACATTGTTGGTTAGATTTGAATCCAATGAGGCTGGCTAAGAGTCAGCAACTCATAGCTGAAAAATGTCCTAAAACATTTCACATATTTTTTTGATGGCTAATGAAAATCATAGCAAAGGCTCCTTGATGGATACAGCATATCATACATTAGGAGCCTTCGCTATAATGTAACTATTTTCTTATAATATATGAATGTATGCAGTGAGTATGGTTGGTTAGGCATATTAAACAGAACATGCCTGACCATTTTTCATGTAAAGCTGAACCACCAAATAATTTGTATTGTAATTAAAATATTTGCTTTCACATGTAAGAATTAGCATTGAAGTTGGCTTTCTTTTTACCTTGAACTTTGTAAACCATATTTTGCAAAAGTATCTCCCTACCCAAATTGGGAGAGTCAGACTTCTCCTCCATTCAGATGGTTTCAACAAGCCTTATTATAGTTGATAATCTGTGTTCACTAGAAAAACTTGACATATGTGGCTGCAACCTTACCAACTCACCACTCAGGTACTACAGCACTACGACATATTTTGATGAGAGTTATCTCTATGTCAGGACAATGTACCGCAAGTTTAAGTTAGTTTGGAGAAAAAGATGTTTATTACTCGGTCTAACAAATTTAAATTTTGCAGAGCCATAACTAGCAATTTTTCATTGATACTGTGCAGCAACTGGGCCAACTAATTCTATAGTAAATAATTACGATGTTTGTTTATTGTGCAGACAGGCTTAAAGACTGTGTAAACATTATAGTACTTGTTGGAAACTTGAATAAAATCCATCAGTTACGTGGTGAACGACTTTGGCTCTGCTTAAATTTTTTTCATGTATTAATGGAAATTGGGATAACGAAAAGAACAAGCAATGTCTCGGTAATATGCTTAAACATTTTTGTTGACTTTTATACACATTAAAATAATGAAGCAGAGCAGCTTGGATATTAGGAATACTCATGAATTTTACAGGTTGACTTGCAACACAATTCACATTACAGTTATTTGGAATCAAAAGGCTCACCATTCTTTGCTCTGCTTTGTTGTACGTGTAAAATATGTGTAAATGTAATTACAAGTTTTTAAAAGCTTAAAAACGAACAGCTAATTACACTGATCACAAATAGGCAGTAGGTTGGAATCCGTTTTTCAAACAGCTCAAATGAGACGTAGTTGAACACAATGGCTTCTGTTTACACTTTCATGCAATCTCATTAAATGAAATATTTATAGAAATGTGTTTCACTCATTCAAAAAACCCTGTCTATTGTCTTTTTAGCATCTTTTTCAACCTCATTGTAATATTGTAATTTTAAGCACTGATATCTCAGAACTTGCCATAAGAATTCATTTAATTTTTTACCGTAGCTCAAAGGAGTGCATATCATCCTTTGATAAACATGACAGGCCTGTTGGTCACCTGTGATAGTTGACAAAGGTTGCAGAACTTATTCACACTTTTTGAGAGGTATTTCAGGCTATATAATTATTATATCAGTTTAAAGAACCATTCACGCCGTTAATTGTATGTCAATCAATGTTCACTGTTTTTTGCTATTGGTTTAAACTGGTTAAATAGTCATAAATTTTCTATAGTTATCGTATGAAATACTTTTGAGTCTGTTTATGTAATTACGATAGCCGATGAAGTTAGTAAGGAAAGTTATTAATAATTAAATACTTTGAAATGTCTAAATAAAGGTTGTTTTAGCAAAACTCAAATTTTGTTAGAACCAGAAGTTAGTTGTGAATAAATAAATAGTGATTAAACAGATATTAAATTCTTTTTTCAATATTCTGCAAAACGATTTGATATTTTGAAAAACCAAAACAAAAATTAACTCATTGTGTTGGAAAGCTGTGAAAAACTAATTTTGTCTTGAAAAAGTCAAGAAAACACAATTTACTTTATCATATAAATTAGGTTTTCAAAAGTTCTAAAGCTTTGTTCTCCTGGTTGGAAACAATGTGATATTTAATTGCTTGCATAAATATCATATTTGAAAAATTATATCGAGTTTATTTCTTTGCAATTTTATCAACTGACTGTGGTAAAAAAGAATCGCATTCGTTTATTTAGAGGTATTCAGATGGTTTTTGCTAATTTGGTCTAAGCCGCAAAGAGGGTAAATTTACTTCATTCCAGCAGCCACAGAAATATTATGAGTTTAAGTTGTTAATTGTTCTGTTAAGTAAAGCCTTTAGCAGAACGGAAAAATCTTTTCCCAAGCAGTTGGTTGCAGTTTCATTTGGATTAGAAGATAGTAAAATAGTTTTTTTTTGTAAATTACCACAATTTCTGTATGCTGAAACCTTAGTTTGAGACAATATTTCATTCATTTTAACCTTTTCAATTCCAATTGCGTGTTTATGCAAAACCTATGGCCGACTGCGGTATGCAAATTTTTGCAAATTCCTGAGCAATCACGTAGTAACTTAATTTCATTATTTATTGACAAATCAACCAATACTATTTAAGAATTTTATGTCATTGACAGTGTTGTCCAAAGATTTATCATTAAAATTAATCTAAATTTGCAACAGAATTTTAATCCTTTCTTTTGGAAGTAACCACTCAAAAACCAAAAAATTTATTTTCTCGTGTTTAAACTATTTAGTGCACTTATTGCATTCACAAGTACCTCCCAGGTTGAAACAGAAAAGCTACCCATGTTGAGGAAATTGTAGCTAACTCAAAATCAGAATTTAGTGATTACAAAGATATTGAAAGTGGCAGCACTGATTCTGATAGTGGTGGTAAAAGTGATAGTTTTGTAAGAGTCCTGAACAATGTATAAGATTGTTTTAGCTTCATGGCAATCGTAGCTTCACATAGCTTGAGCAATGCACCAAACATACATTAGATACTTCAAATTTTTTGCATAGCAATGTTTGGTGCCATATTGGCAAAATAACATAAGTAATAAAATTTTCCAAGTATAGTTTGAAATTAAAAGAAAATGTATCCTAATCTTGAAGGAAAATCAGATATTTTCAGTAAAATGGCTGGCAGTAGGCCGATGCTAAATTTGTACATGGATGGCAGTTAAAGCCTTAAATCACCTAAGTAATACTTCACCCAGATGATCAGGAAGAGTATGAACACAACTAACCTTGCATGCCTATAGCTAACATTAATTTATCTGAGTTAATGTAAATGGTTTTACATTTATATTTGTTAATTTTCCGACTTTTTAAAGAGAACCACTTAAAACTTTTCAAATCTCCAAGCATCGAAACTTTTCTCACCATTGTGTCCAAAAATCTTACAGTTTCACGACATTTAATGAAAAACTTATTTTAGGACAATTATAATAAACATCTACCTACGACCAGCTCAGCCAAATTTTTTTGTAACCATTAACAAGCTAGTGGTAATATTACCAACAAAGTCGTAAATACTACTGTCATTAAAAAGATAATAACATGACTGGAAAAAAATCTTACAAATAATGCAAAATTACTATGAAATAATGAATATAATAAAAAATGAATATACTTTTGACAAAATTAGATTGAATTACTCAACATCTTTTTGTTATGACTTTTTCTCTTGCATAAAATACTTTTGTGGTTCTTGCTGTTTTGGCATTTCTCTTTTCGCATAATCTACCATTGTGCTTCTGTGCTTATTGGCAAATTGGCAACTATAATATATTTTGGTTATTTTATCGGTTCAGTTTTTGGCATTACATTTCCATATTACTCGATGTAAGGTAATATTTGCCTTCTAATATGTGATTACCTACAGTATGTATGGTTCGACTGTTGACATGTAGAACTGAAACAGAAAACTCAGATTATTATAGAAATATATGCGTCATCTTGCAACAATCATCATTAACGATATGATTTTACTCCATTGGATTGTCCTGAACCATCTGTTACAGAATTGCTTTACTCCCCAAACTTAAAGAGCTGGACTTTGCTGGCTGTACCATAGATTCGGCTAGTTCTGTTGTCATTGAACGTTTATATTCACTTGAGAAACTTGCCATGCGATGTTTCAATCTCACTAAATTGAAACTCAGGTAAGTGGACACTTGAACAAACTCACCATAACTTAGAACAGTTACCATACAATCATTCAGCTAATGTATAAATTATTATTTATATATACATCCAAAGTTTCTATTTAGTTTTTAGAGAATTTTATTTAAAATGTCTCAAATGCTTTATTCTGGATCTAGGCTAAGTAGGGTAATGGATAATGCTCTGAAAGTTTGGTGTTCTATCAACTTTGACTGTTAAATTTTATTTTAATCAGGTTGGCTAACAGTCAGCAACTCATCTCAGAAAAAGGTTCAACAATATTTTCACCCATGTCTTCAATGGCTAGCGAAAAATGAATTTTCAAATTTCCGCTTCACTCATTGTTTGTTAAAATTCTGACAAACTAAATGACATGAAACCTCAAAATATTTTATAAAAACAATGTCATTCTTTGACATCAATTGATGGTTACCCGAAGTATGGATGGTTAGGCTTCTCACCCATAATAGAAACACTACAGCACCTAGATGGCGGAGATTTTCCGCCAACTTAGTATTTAAAGTTGAGGCCTCTCTTTATGGAAACACAACCTATGTGATAGATCACGTCACCCTTAAAAGGAAGCAGTCAACTCTGAGGTTCTCCGACTCCCTCGTGACTGGGTACAGACACAAAATCAGTGTATTTGTAGTCTAATCATGATGCAGCAGCTGCAAATTACTAGCGCAGCTTTTCCGTTCAAGGTTACCAATGGTCGTCTTGCTCAAAGACCTAGTCTTTACCAATCGGTAAGTCCAAAGAATAATTTACCAACTGTAAGGGACAAAGTAAGTAAGTTCTCAGAAAAATAACTTGCCAATGTCGGCTCACTTTAAGTGTCAACCAAACACTAGAAAGACCCACCTAAAAGGTCTTGAAAACCTGGCATGTGGTCATTGCGAGTGATCCTACAGGCAGCCCCAAACAAGCAAGACCTAATATGTGGCTTACAGAGGTACTTTGGTCTAAGGGAGATTATCGATAAACCTTGCTTGCTTTAATTTCATGGAATTTTTTGGCTCTAGTGAGACCAGCCATTGACTTAGGGGGTACCACAACATCGATAGCACTTCATGCTACTTTAATGTACCTTCAAAAAATCTACAAACTCTTCTGCAGAAGGTGCCCTCTCAGCATAGCTCTCCGATCATTCTACGCAAAACCAACATTTCCCGACCTCAAATCAGCATGCCAAACATGCACTGTTGGTACTGCCAACTCATATATGGATTCCTGAAACCCTTCATAGATTTTCATTTGAAGCCTAAATCGTTTGAAGTCACTCCAATGTCCTGCAAAATCGTTTCAATTAATCTAAGTGAATATTAGCTGTGTCACAGGCTTCAAACCGGAAGTGGACACTTCGACGCCATGCTTCTTGCCAAGGCATGGTGTACCAGTGTTGACTTTTATAACTTTTCCCTGGGCGGCGTCACCAACTCTTCTTCCTTCAAATTGACAAGCAGTATCACCACCTAACACGCAAATGAGCGGGTTAGTCAATGCCAAGTTCATCCTGGTTCAGAGCCACTCATGGTCTCTTACCTAAGCTGCGATATTTATTGCCCCATCGCTAGTGCACGGATTCAGCTGTTTCCTTAGCCGATCCAAAATCGGTTCACGAGCCTTGCTTGTCAAGGATGCTGAACAATGTGCCAACATCATGTTGATGGCCCAACATCATTTATTCATAGAGTTGGTGGGGCTAGTGGCCCAACACAGTCTATTCCCATACCCTCCAGAGCTTTTGGGTCTATGTGACTTTCTTTCTACTAACTTATTCGGAACTGCACCGCAGAAATATGTAATATAAACTAGAAAATTTGTACTAAGATAAAGAGTTAGCTAAATATTTGGTTACATAAGTTGAAGTAATTGTTTTATTCATATCTGCAAGAAAAAAGTTTTGGTCAAGGTTGATGACCGACAGGCTTTATGAGTTTTGTTAGATTTTTCTATGAATAAAATGTTTGTAGTAAAGTCTGGATACTACAGGTCTACACCTATTTTGTGTTTTAACCATTTCTAAATTCCATCTCATAATTGCTTAGATATAAATTCAATTAACAAAAGTAAAATGCTAAATATATGTTATATCAAATGAAAATTTAACTGCCGCTCTTGCCTTCTGGAACTTTATATTAGGCATTTGTGACCCCAGCCGTCATGATGTACAATCGTGCGGTAATTGCATTGTTCACAATAGCGCGCTAAGTGTGCTTCACCCTATTATATGACTCACCGTCACTATTTTAGTAAACAGTGGTTTATAGTGCATTCAACCCTGCTCTTTCACATGGTCTGATTATTTTTGTCTGTCCAATCATAAAGCCAGAATTGCCATTTAATTTCACCCATATCGATGGTTGCTATGGAATTTTTCATAACCCAAGATCATAAATATAGGCTCTAACTGCGGGTGTGCGCATGTATGTGGCTATTTCCTGTTTTAATGCTTCAGGCTAGAACAAAATAAAACCATCACAAGAATTACAGCTAGTTGATGCTAGATGAGTATTTCTACTTAGAATCGGAGTCAGCTGTCTCAGATCATAGTTAAAGCGATGATGAGAATTATGATAATGGGCCAACCTTAGAAATACAGCTGCTTACGCAATATGTGGCTGCTAATGATAATGCGAATGAATTAAATCAAATTACAGAGAATAACGATCAGCCTATCACTGCTGATAACGTTCCCATTCTAGCTGTTGACATCAAAATAATAAGTGGGTGCAAATGTAGGAAATTATGCGCTAGTTTTATGTCATCTGAACAATTAAGCCTCTTTAGAACTGTGTATCAAGGATTACCGAAGGAAACATTGAATATGGTTGTGTCGGGACAGATTGCCACTAGCAAAACAAACAAGCCCCTCCAATGCGCTACAATAAATCTCTGCTGTGTACTCGTGCTACACTGTGTGAGTGTTAAGCTACATAAAAAGAGCTCTAGATTGAATGGTCACTTGATGAGTTGGGTTGATATTTCCGCATCCTGATGCCTTCTATTGCAACTTTTCGTTGACCTTACCACGACCTTCTGTAAAGGTGAACAATTCTGAATACATTTCCAACTCTTTGTTAAGTTGTTGGACTGTCATTATATGCAGTCATAGCAATATAGCTTGATGTGAAGTGCCCAGTTTGAAGCATACTCGTTTAATGAATATCTCCAGGACAGTGAGCTTTTAGCCACATATGTATATTGTTAACCTTACCATGACCTTTGGGAGGTCAACCGTCAATCGAATTGGAATAAAAATGCAACGATCATGTTTTTCAGGATTTTATTGCGAAGAATTCCAGGTTTCATCAATATAGGTTGAGATTAAGTGGTTGGTTGCTATGGCATTTTGATTTGTGAACAAATACCATGATTTACAGTTCATGAATCACCAAATTTATCCTTCTTAAACTCAAAACAACAGTTTTAGTTCATTACGAGACCTTCTTTACTAAATCTTGCATAACCTGGGCATAAATAACCCAATTTAAAAAAATTAAAATGCATTAAAATCCTCAGAATTTGCTAATTTAAAATTTTTAAATAACTCAAAAATGTGGTTTTAGCACGATTGTACATTCTGACTGCCTGTGTCACATTTTATGAGTGGTGAGTCCAATAATGATAATAATACTATATTGCTAGTAAAATATCAACTGCTTTTTAATACTAATATCAACTGCTGCCAAGTGGCTAGCTAGACATTATTTCATTTTATTCAAGCATCTAATTCTACTTGTATGGATTCAGTAATGTCTTTTCCTGATGTCAATCTATATATATAGCATTTGCTTCTGTAGCGAACAGGCGTTTGAAGCTGTCGATGAAAACAATTTTCAATGAATTTTATTTAATTTTCGATAAGCCCCTAATGTTCTACATTTTTGAAAATGATTTTGTACTCATATATTTTTTCCTATTTCTTGGTATTTCAGAAATTACTGGTGACTTCAATAATAATACTCTATTGCTAGTAAATAATCAACTGCTTTATAATGCACTGCTGCCAAGTGGTTAGCTAGACCCGATGTTATTTTGTTTAATTCAAGCATCTAATTCTATTTGTATGAATTTAGTAGTATTTTCCTGTTTTTATGTTTGTCTTACAATTATACTTTAGTGTTTACTACTCTTTCGGTCATTTTCAGGCATTGTAGTCTCTTTTGTACAAAGTATCTTATGGGATGTAATCACACCAATGTAAAATAGTTAGTTTTGTCTCTATAAAGTAGAATGTATACTAGTGTAACATTTCAAATTATTTATAGTCAGTAAAGCGAACTCGAATCCCTTAAACTGAATACATTATTTTTTTTAAATATAACTTCTCTAATATTTTTGCATAGCAATGTTGTTTAAACACCGTATAAATTATTTTTAATGTTTTTACATGTTTTAAAGAACATTTCTACAAGTCTTCAGCAAAATAGAAAAACTTTTTTGTCCAGTGACTACTGGTAACAAAATTAGAAGAAAAAATATTTTAACCTTTTTCGCGACTGGCTGCACATGGCTGCAATGCACCCAAATTATTGAGCTACTTAGAAGCACAATTTAAATATGAGATTGCTGTCAGAAAACAGCAATGTTTTATCTCCAATTTTTCATAGAGACCTAAATAAATGTGCTGTGGAAAGTTGAGAAACAAATTTTTCTACAAGCTGACATTTTCTGTTTGCAGATAGCCTATGAAGATCTTATTATACGTTACAGTTTTAGCAGGGAATATTATTCTTCAATATAATAAACTTCAATGCAGTTCAAATTTTATAAATGTATAATAGTGTTAGATAAACTTCCTAGCATTAATTCACACGATTGGTAGTTTGCAGCAAAATTTATTCTTATTCAACATAAAAATTGAATTTTTGAAACTAAATTAATTGGAAGCACAGGTCACGTATAGTCATATGGTTATCAAACAAAATTTTGCCAATTTTTAGGATGCACAAATATAAAAATCTGTCAAAAGTCACATATAAACACACACAAACGATTGCGACATACAAACAATGATGATAATGCTGGCAGAAACTGAAACGGGAACAAACCAAAGCTGAATTGATCATTCAAATACAAATTTTGTAGCATTTTTAGAGTCTTGCCTTCCAGTACAAGCTGCAGTATCATTTTTTTTCATGTATACCACAGATTTGCTTCACTAACAACTCTGAAAGATTTGGATGTCAGTGGCAGTAAACTGAATTTTGAGATTTTGGCTGGCATTGACACACTGGTGTCGCTAGAGAAGCTGGACATGACGTCTTGTGAGCTGACAGTACTTCCATTCAGGTTAGTCTAAAGATAATCCTTGTGCAATGCGTTAGAACAGTTTCAGTCTGATAGAAACTTGTTTATATTTGGATGCATCGTGTGACTACATCAAAATTTTATTTTATAATTCCAAATTAATTTATTAACTTCAAGGGCTATTAAATATAAAATAAAAATGGTTGTGAATTTTTCAACTTTGATATTGCATAAAAATTCATAACAGTTTTTTACTTCTTTTAACATTTTCTTCAGCGTGACTGTGTCGGGGTACAAAAATGTTGATAGCAAACCAGACTTCTGCACACAGTTTGGCTTTACTTAGTGATAGACTTATTATAGATTAATTTATTTTTGACTTGGTATGTTAACAGCTAATTATTAGTTTGAGTAATTGAAATATTATCTGCAGAACTATTCCACGGCTATACTCTGTACTTAACACACACGTGTTAAACTAGCTAAAAGTGTCTCTCTCATGCAAAATGTTTGCGTTCCAACTAGTGACATATAAATTCTTTGCTCTGCTTAGAGGTTGTTTAAACGCTAATATCAATTAGTTCAGTGGTGATTACAAAAAGTAAGTAGATAACAAAAGGTATGGGTGATGTACTGAATTGGTTTAGAGAAATAAAAGAAAAACAACTGCAAGCATTTATTACTTTTGACGTTTGTGAATTTTACCCTTCAAGAACAGAGGCACTATTGAAAAAAACTTTAGTTTTTGCAAGCAACATAACAGAAATCACAGAAGACGAAAAGACAATGATACTACGTGCAAAAAAATTGCTTGTATTTCACAACGACACGTCTTGGTCAAAGAAGGACTCTAATAAATTGTTTGACAGGACTACGGGTATTATAGGACTATGGGACTAGCTATGACAAAGCGGAGACTTGTGCATTAGTAGGGTCTAACTTACTGACTCAAATACCCAATGAGTTGACTTGCAGTATTGGACAATACAGAGGTGACGGACTTGCGGTTTACAAGGGTACTCCACAAGCTATAGAGAGAAGAAAAAGACTAATATGCAACATACTTAATAAAAACAACTTAAAAATTACTATTGAGGCAAACAAACGGTCAGTAAACTTTCTTGATGTAACTTTAAATCTACAAGATGGTAGCTTCAAGCCTTTCCAAAAACCAGGTACCACAATACTATATGTGCACGAACAAAGCAACCATTCACATTCCATTTTGAAAAGCTTACCCGACAATATAAACAAACGATTAAACGCACTTTCATCAAATGAACAACAATTTAACAGCACAGTGCAACCATACCAAGAAGCATTCCACAAGAGTGGAAACAACAGCAAACTACAAAATGACAGTAACATGAACACATCCAAAAATGTAACAGACAAAAAATCACATGGTACAACCCCCCCTTCAGCACCCATTTTGCAACCATTATCGGACAACAATTCTTCAGCATAGTTACGACAAGCTTTCTAAAGAAACACCCACTTTAAGCAATGTTTAAAAGACAAACCTTGAAACAGAGCTACTCAGTAATGCCAAACCTAAAGACAATCATTGATGGGATCAAAAAAAACCTCACTAAAACCATTACACAACAAAGAAAAGACAACAAGAAAATTTGCAACTGCAGACAAAAGAACAATTGCTCTTTGGAAGTAAAATGCGGAGCCAAAAATGTGATATACCAAGCAACAGTAAACAACCATACAAACAACCACATAGAAATCTACATAGGACTTTGGTCAACACTTTGCTAAAGCCTCGTTTAACACAAAAACAAACAACCCCACACAGAACTGAGCAAGCAAGTTTGTAAGTTGAAAAACAGCAACTCAACATACAACATAACATGGAAAATATTAGTCCAAGCACAACCATATACAAACAAAAAGCTGCAAACTATGTTTACTAAAATAATACTACATAATATGCAAACTACACTTAAGCACAGTGAATAAAAGAAATGAATTGACTTCTAGTTGCAGACACGCTAGGAGTTATCTTCTTGATTAGACTTTACACTAAATCACATGATTAATACAGGAAACACATTTCTAGTTTTTTCGGCAAATTCGGTAAAGCTTTTCGTTTTAGTACAACCGTGTCTGATGAGGGCATCACGCAAAACAAATTTGTAGCGCAATGAATAAAAGTTTACCTTCTTCTTAACAATTTTTCAAATATTTGATACTTCACTAATTATTTTTCAAGTTTTTAGTGTAGAGTTCTCTTTTTATATGTTTTTTCACCTGCTTTTAGTTACTATATATATATATATATAAATATATAAATATTGATATTTATATGTATATATATACATACATATATACATATGTATATATATATATATATATGTATATATATGTATATATATATATATATATATATATATATATATATATATATGCAACTAACTACACTGTTGGAATATGTTAATGTGTTGTGGAATGTGGTCCACTGAGAACAGAGCTTAGGCTGAGGTAAACAGAGCCGGGCTGTGCTCAGTCAAGCAGAATAATGAGGTCAGAGTTCAGCCAAGCCAAACCAGAGCTGTGCCGAGTCAAATTTGAGCCGAGCCGTGGGAGATCCAGCCAAGTAGAACGGAGGCGGAGCTTACTAGCTATAAAAGCTCGAACATTTGTGTAGAAGAGCAGAGCGGTTCTGGGCCTGTTCACTGCCTGTTACTTGATTATTCTTGTAAAACTTATGAATTAAGCAGAAATATATGTATAAACTCATGCACCGAGTCTTGTACTACTGGAAGAAAATAAAGGTCGCGCAAAAACCTTTACACTGGTGGCAGCAGTGGAATTGCTGACGATCCCAAGAACTCCACCACAGAACTCGCATCGGGATCACTGGACACTGGGAGGATTACTGGATTTTGGATGAACTGGGCCGCCTGAAAAACGGCGACACTGCTCCTACTGGAGGAACTTCCTGACAACAGGAAGAAACACAGTGAGAGCTGCAGAAAGCCCTTCAGTATTGGACCTAGTGGATGTACTGCTCCGGGAGCAGAAACCTACTAAAGGTTCCGACAGGACTTGCCTGAGGAGGCAGCGAGCGCCTACCGGAGGAGTTTCCTACAGGAACAAATCTGGAAAGGAGCCAACAGCCATGGACACAGTAAAGTCACTGCTCTGGAAAGAGAGCAGAAACCTATTGAAAGCCAGACATGGCAAATAAGAGAGCAAGAAATGCTGACCCGGGACCCGACCGACTAGTCGAGGCACTAGAGCGGGTACTACTGATGCCAAGGCTCAGGAGCCAGCACCACGCTTTAGAATTCCCCAGTTCACTGAAAAGGGAGATATGGAGTACTTCATTACTTGCTTTACGAATGTATCCAACACCAACCAGCGGATGGAAAGAGCGACCCTATTGCACGTCTGAGCAGCACTTGGCAAAAAAGGCTGAGGACTGCGAGCGGGACAATGACCAGGAGGCCAATTTAAATGTCTTCTAGGAAAGATTCGGGCTATCCACCAAGCAGGTGCTAAGCCAGCTCAATGCCCTTAGGCGAAAATAAAGGACGACACTTCAGGAGCATGCTATGAAGGTCGAGAGTTTGGTACGCATTGCGTACGGGGAACTGACGAATTGATGTCAAAATAGTATGGCTATAGAGACTTTCTGCAGCTCATTAAGGGACCCTGCCCTGCAGCGACATCTGTTGGCCATACATATGCCCACACTTTCTGATGTTGTACGGGCCAAGAATGATTACCTCAGCCGACCTCACTTCACCAGCTGTTGCCTCCCAGGAAGAGTGGGAGGGCAGCCCATCAAGTGTGTTTTATATACAGGATGCACCACAAATCTGATCAATAAGCAGGTCTTGGACTGATTGCCAAGAGCCGTATAGGACCAACCCTCAAGAGAGACCCCACAAGTTGAAGAAGACGATCTCGGTGTGACGGCGTGACGGTGGTCTGACTTGAATCAATGGAGTGTCGGGTCACCTTGAAGAATTGTTCCAGGCAGCTCAGCCCAACTGTGAGGGCAGGGACAAACGCTAAGGTTGGCAACCTTGCTGCGTCGGTATGCCACTGTGTTTAGTATGGGTGATGATGAAATGGGAAGGAATTCGGAGGTGGAACATTCTATTTCACTGAAGGAGGGCACTCAGCCAATCCGACAACCCCTTCACAGACTAGGACCGGATAAAGAGGAAGAGGCCAAGAAGCAGGTCAAGGATCTGTTCAAATGAGGACTCATCGAGCTAGTTAGAGGGGCTTGGAGCTCCCCCGTGGTGTTGGTCTGGTAGAAGGACGGGAAGGGGTGGTTCTACATTGACTCCTGCCGTCTCAACATCATCACAGAGCAAGATGCCCACACGCTACCCAGGATTGACGACAGCCTGGACACCCGGTCCGGCAGTCGCTAATTCAGCACGGTCGACCTGGTAAGCAAATTTTAGCAGGTACCCCTGTATGCAGAGACACAGGAGAAGTCGGCTTTTTTGACACGGTCCAGACTGTGGAAACGGAAAGTGTTGATTTTCGGACTGATGTTCGCCCTGGCCACCTTCCAAAGACTCATGGAATGCGTTCTACACAGCCCCCACTGGAGAACGCTGCTGCAATATCTGGATGATATAATCGTCATCGTCTCGGATATCGATACGCATCTAAATAGGCTGGAGGTCTTCCAGAGACTCAATAAGGCCGGACTAAAGCTGAAGCCCTCCAAGTGTGAGCTATTGCAACCCCAGGTCCGCTACCTGGTTCACATAGTAAGCCAAGACAGTGTCTCTACAGACCCTGACAAGGTGGAGGCAGTAGCAAAATGGCCGAGTCCGCGAGGAGTGACGGAACTCCAAGGATTCCTCAAGACAGTCAGCTACTACTGACAATATTTCCCGGAGTTTGCCACTTTAGCACACCCCTTGCACCGACTGACTGCGAAAGGAGAGCAATGGAAATGGGCGGAGGGAGAACAAGCCGCTTTCAATACGCTGAAGGAGAGCATCAGCACCGCCCTGATCTTGGGCTATCTGGATCCTTTGAGACAGTACATCCTGGTCATGGATGCCAGCAGATGTGGAGTAGGGGCCGTGCTGTCTCAAGTGCAGGAAAGCTGCTAGAGTCATCGCCTACTACAGCAATACCCTAACTTCCTTGGAACACAATTACTGCGTCACTCGACGGGAGCTACTGGTGGTAGTGAAGGCGGTCAAGCACTTTCGGCCAAATCTGTATGGCCAGAATTTCCTCCTACGGACGGACCTTGCGTCACTCCGGTGGCTATGCAGGAGGAAGGAATCCTCAAACCAAGTAGGCCAGTGGCTTGAGATCAAGGTAGAGTTCCGCTACATCCTGGAGCTCCAGTCATGGAGTCACCACGGGAAGGCAGATGAATTGAGCAGGCAAGCCTGCAACGACTGCTGGCAACGCGCAAGCATTGAACAGAGGGATGGGGGCCTTCACGGAAGGAGCTGGCAAGGGAACAAGGGCCGTTAGCCACGTGGGTACCAACCTGTTACCTGGAAGGGACTTCCGCACTCGATAGATTGGGATCGACCCTGGGCAATGTCACATACCCCGGGGCGCCGGCCGGCAACCCGCACAGGACCCCCGTCCCAACAGTGGCGAGATTGAACCTGGGTGCCAGAGGTTCTCCCGAAGGGCTATCAGGCCTGCCAGGAGGGACAGGACCAAAAAGCGAACTGCTAAGGACACAGGCTATTGGACAAGAATCAGTTGCCATCATGTACTGTGCCATCGCTACAGGAGAGGAGGGTCCAGCAGAACACATGGAGGTCGGGAGCAAAGAGCTGGACATCTTGCATCACATGCGGGGCTCTCTGCGCATACGACAGGATGGCGTGCTGGAAGCACGCAGGCCCTGCAGGGCCACGCCGGATGGTGCGCCATCTGCCCCTGGCCATGCGGAAAACCACGGTTTGGCAAACACACGCCCTGGCTCACTCTAGGGTGCGAAGGGCGATAGGTCGCCTCCAACTGACGTTGTACTGGCCCAGACTGACGTCCACAGTCAGACGGCTCATCAAGAGTTGCGATGTGTGCCAGGCCGCAAAGCATAGAGGGATGAAGGCGTCCGGAAGAAAAAGGAGGGTTTACACAGGACGACCCTGGCAGAAGGTTGTCATGGATCTGGTTGGGCCATTTTCTGTCACGCCAAGGGGAACAAGTGGGGGCTGTTTCTCACCGACTACTTCACCCGGTGGCAGGACGCCTTGGTACTACCTGATGTCGCAACCCCTGGGCTGGGCTTCCTTGTGTCTTAGATTCAGTGTGGGGGGCAGGCAACCCTGCAAAACCGCGGTCAGTGCCCATTTGAACTACCAATTGGCGTTCCGGCGTATGAGGTACATGTATTGCCCAGGTTCGATCCCGCCTTGTCAAGGGCAGGAAGCCTCTTCAGTCAACCGGTCGGTACCCACTTGGCTAGTGGCCCCGCTTTTTGGACGAGTCCTTTATTTATGGGCATCTGTCCCTCTGCTCGATGCCTGAACACTGCTTGCAATCCTCACAGGTTTGCCTACTTAGGCCACCTGCATTGCCGTTCTTTAGACATGACCTGTGTTCAAGCATGTACAGACCTCCCCCAAGATCTCGAGCCATCGGGCTACTTGGTTTGAGAATTCTTTCATTCGTCATAGCCGGCAAAGGGAGTCGTGGTCGGTTCAGAGGAGGAATTCCTGGCCATACATGTAGTCCCGAAAATGTTTGACGGCCTTGATGACCGTTCTAGCAGTTCTTATCGGGTGATGCAATAATTGCGCTCTGATGGGGTTATAATCTTACTTTAAAAAATGACCAGTTTCTCGAAGCCATTTTGCATCTGGTATTGCACAGTTTTCACCTTGTTTTAACTTGCGACTGTGTCTAGAATATACTATTCCGGGGGTATAGATAGCTTAGAAATGGTGCGGAACTGATGCTGTTTTTCAGCTGGTCAAAACTGGTCTGTTCCTCATTCGTCTATCTCAACATTTCTATCTCTGCCATCAAACGTAGCAGGGAGTGGGCTATTATGACGAACTCCAGGATATACTGTCGGTAATATCCCATGATCCCAAAAAATACCTAGAGTTCCGCAATTCCTTACAGCTTGGACTATTTGGTGACTTCCTGCACCTTTGCTAGATCTGTGGAGACCCTATCCTGGCGGAGGGTGTGGCCCAGGTAGCGCACTTGGGATTGCAACAGCTCACATTTAGAAGGTTTCAGTTTCAGTCTGGTTTCATAGAGTATCTATAATACTTCCTCAGGGTAATGGAGGTGAGAAACAAGACTGGCGCATTGATTATAATTTCATTCATATACAACAACATTGTTTTCCACTGGTTGCTGTGCAGAGCACCTTCCATATGCCTCTGGAAGGTTGCCGGAGCAGAGGTCAGCTCAGAGGTCAAAGGCATAACTTTCCATTTTCATAGACCAGACCTGGTAGAAAGCCAATTTTTCTATTGCGTCTGCTTCCAGCGATACTAGCCAAAACCTGCTGACCAGATCGAGCGAGCTGAAATATTGGCTGCCTGACAGGGTGTTCGGACTTTTGTCGATCCTGAAAAGAGGGTACCAGTCTTCCTAAGTAACTGTGTTTAGTCGCTGGTAATCGATATAGGTACACCACTTCTAATCCTTCTGTTTTAC
This sequence comes from Watersipora subatra, assembly GCF_963576615.1. Classification (NCBI taxonomy): domain Eukaryota; kingdom Metazoa; phylum Bryozoa; class Gymnolaemata; order Cheilostomatida; family Watersiporidae; genus Watersipora; species Watersipora subatra. The sequence goes on from NW_027045388.1 coordinate 295,196, forward strand.
CAACACCATGGTGGAGCTCCATGCTACGCTGGCTTGACAAGGCTTTTCTCTAGAGGATTCTCTACCTTCTGGTTGGCTTCTGCCTCTTTCTTTGGCCGTCGTCTATGAGTCGTCGTCGTCGAATCCTTTCCTTCAGAGACATTGAGTGCTCTACATCGGAGGTTTTTCCTACGTCCTGGTTGCCTGTGCAAAACATAGAGCCATAATGGTTCAGCAGTGCAGTAAGCCTTGTTACTTGGCCTGCTTTTACGCAATTTGGTCTAGCTGCTCAGAAAAACTCCTAAATGTGAGTTGGTACTCCATTGGTTGAAGTTGAACCAGCTGTCCACAATAAAAGATCTTTCTCCTCGTCTGGCAGAGTGTCCACCCTGGTATACGTGCCAATAGTGGTACCGGAATTGTGAGCCAGCAGTGGTCCCATAGTGTTCAGGCATCTGGCCATGACTTGGCCCTCAGGCCCAAGACGTCTGTTAGGTAACCTTCAATCATTCCCAATAGACAATAGTTCCATTTGGTGATACGACAGTGCAGTGCCATCTCCTTTTGAGCTGGCACCACTACTACCTTGATTACTTGCGCCTTGTTTTGGGGCAGGTGTCTGTGTCTGTCGGTGCGTACTAATGGCTTTACGTCCTCTCAGACCACTGCCTCCTAATTTTCCAAGGAAAATTGTTTTGTCACTAATGATGGCATGCCTGGCATCTTCACTTAGTCAGATAACTACAATGACCTCTACTGTCTTAACCCTCTCAATTGAATTGGCAACCAAATAATCTTGTAGACAGGTTGTCTGGTTTCATTGGCTAACAGTAGTACAAACTTTGTAATAATTAGATTGAAGAACACTGAATATTTCGGTCAGATGCAGGTAATTCTGTAGTAAGCTCTTATTGCTACATTGATGTGCCTTAGTAAAGAGTCATTCCTAATTTTTTTGTATTTCCATAGTTTTTTTTTCAAGAGTCCTCTACACACAATAGACTCTCAAAAAAGTTATTTTGCTGTTATCATACCTCAAAACTATGATTTATTTTATAAATATTAGATTAGTTTTTCAAGCTATTACAATAATCAGGATGCACTGAAGTTTAACACAAGTCTTTGACAACTGTTTGTAAACCACTCCAACTTTTTTTTTAAAGACACGTGATATTTAGAAAAAAGTCACATAAATCTATAGAATAATTACAAAGCCATTTATGTTCTCGAGACAACTCCTAAAACCAAACTCACTATAAATTGAATATTGATAGTCACTACAAACTGAACGTTCATGTGACTTGATCACGATATAAAATATTATTAAAAGTAGGAAGTTCTTTCAAATGGCTGCTATTTTGCTATGGCTGCTTAACACTAACATTTCCAAGCACTAACATCAATATTATCTATGTAACTAGATAACTAGAGCAGATTAACCTTTCAGCTCCATATTGAATTTTTACAATATTTTACAATCTTTACTAACGTTGACACAAAGATAATGTAATAAAACTGTGTTAAACCAGTTTTTTTATTTTTGTTGTTATTTGCAAATTGACTCATTTTGTTTTGATGAGTTGCTGTAGTTGATGCTGTCAAACAGTAGATGTTCCTATAACAGCAATAAAACTTTCCAATTGCTTTAACGCTATAGGGATTTTACATTTTTTATTTTTATAAAACTGTCAAATACATTCAATATGTCTGATCCATTCGAAGCTCTTCCTAGACTCACAAACTTAGCCCTTAACAAAAAAAAGCTAGGCGTAATAATTTCACCTAATTACTGTACAGTAGCAGTGACTGTACAGTTATTAGGTAAAAAGTAAGACGTCTTATCGGTTTGTATTTACAGCTTTTCTCTTTTTTCTTATCTTTTGCACATTTTTATATGGTCCACTAGTGTGATAATCCTATACTAAGCTGAGAGGAGTGCAAACTTCAAATGACAACCTACATCGATTTTTATCTGTTTTCTAAACCTCGATGTTCATTCTGTAAAAAAAATAAAAATAATGAAATATATCAATTTACAGAGATGTTTTTTTACTTCCCAAAGCACGTTAATTTGGAAATCTACCACCTGCTATAGGCACAATTCAGTAGCCTTCTGGAATCATCGCTGAATTAGGAACTTGGCAACTGCCCAATTTGCTAAAAAATTGAGAACCTGATGAGTTTGGTAGTGAAAAGGTAAAAATTATTACTGACATGAATTACTCTTGCCTGATTGAATAATTCTAGCAAATTTGTGGTTACCTTTTTCTTACAGATTTGATTCACCAACCCATCTGATAGAGTTAAATGTTAGTCGCAATAAACTGGATTCTTCAGGTGACTTGTGTTGAATCAACACAAGTCACCTGAAGAGTGCACCATCATGTATATATACATACATATATGTATATATATATTTATATGTATATATATATTTACATATATGCCAACCTTAGATATATATATATATATATATCTAATGTTGGCGATCTTCACCAGACATATATGTGGCTGAACAAAGGAAACCTAACGGACAATACAGAGTCACTCATCCTGGCAGCCCAGGAGCAAATGCTCCCAACAAGGCAACTCCAAATAAAAATCTATCACACTAGAAACGATTCTAGATGCAGACTGTGCAAAGATGCACCTGAGACCATGCAACACATCATCAGTGGATGCAAGCAACTAGCAGGAAAGGCATACACTGAGCGGCATAATCTTGTCGCGGGTGTTGTGTATAGAAGTCTATGTGACGAGTATGGCCTTAATAAACCACAACACTGGTGGGAAACCCCTGGTAAGGTAAATGAAAATGATCGCGCTAATATCCTCTGGGACTTCTACATCCAAACTGACAAGCATTTCCTAGCAAACCAACCAGGTATAGTGGTGGTGGACAAGGAGAACAAGAGAGCTACTATAATAGATATAGCAGTACCAAATGACTACAATATAGACAGCAAAGAAAAAGAAAAGGTAGAGAAATATCTCCCTCTTTGAGAAGAGATTGAAAAACGCTGGGTTATAAGAACAACAGTAATCCCAGTAGTCATTGGGGCACTGGGCACAATAACACTGGCGAATAAAATGTGGCTTGCCCAAATACCAACAGCAATCAACTCAGGTGAGTTGCAGAAAATTGCGCTATTGGGAACAGCTAAGATCTAAAGGCGAGTGCTCAAACTCCCAGGTCTCTGGTAGAAGACCCGAGATAGAGCAGAAACTACCACCCATACGGGTTAACCGGGGTGAGGAATCGATTTTTTATTTCAATTTTTTTATCAATTTATATATATACATATATGTATGTATACATATATATGTATATATATGTATATATATGTATATATCTATATACATGTATATACATATATGTATATATACATGTATGTATGTATACATGTATAGGTATATATATTCACATATATACAAAAAATGTTTCCTCACCTCGGTTAACCCGTATTGGTGGTAATTTCTGCTCTAACTCGGGTCTCTTACCAGATACCTGGGAGTTGTACATGTAGCACTCGCCTCAAGATCTTAGCTTTTCCCAATAGCGCACTTTTATGCAACTCACCTGGGTAGTTTGCTGTTGGTATTTAGGCAAGCCACAATTTATTCGCCAGTGTTATTGCGCCCAGTGCAACAATGACTACTGGGATTACAGTTGTTCTTACATTCCAGCATTTTTCAATACCTTCTCCAACTGGGAGATACTTCTCTACCTTTTATTTTTCTTTGCTGGCTATATGGTAGTTATTAGGTACTGCTATATATATTATAGTAGCCCTCTTGTTCTCCTTGTCCACCACCACTATATCTAGTTGGTTTGCTAGGACATGCTTGTCAGTCCGGATTTAGAAGTCCCAGAGAATCTTAGTTGCGGTCATTTTCATGCACCTACCAGGAGCTTCCCACCAATGATGTGGTTTATTAAGGCCATACTTGTCACATAGACCTCTATACACAACACCTGCGACATGATTATGCCGCTCAGTGTATGCATTTCTTGCTAGCTGTTTGCATCCACTGATGATAAGTTGGATGGTCTCAGGTGCATCTTTGCACAGTCTGCATCTAGGCTCGTCTCAAGTGTGATAGATTTTTGTTTGGCGTTGCCTCGTTGGGAGCACTTGCTCCTGGGCTACCATGATTAGCGACTATGTATTAGCCGTTAGGTTTCCTTTGTTATGCCACATATATTTCTGGTGAAGATCGCCAACCTTAGATATTTGTTGGTGGTAAGCACCATGACGAGGTTTCGTATGCCAGTCAATTTCCTCATCATCAGGGCGTAGGTCCGTTGTAAGAGCAGCCGATTGAAATTCAGCTAGCAACTTATCTGAAGTGGCCATCGAGGCTGCATACGCTTTGATGCTTCGCTCATCCTCTTTCACCATCTGCTGTACACTTTTGAGTCCCTTCCTCTTCTGAGTACCATCTTTGATGGTACCATTTGGCATTCTTAGGCCATCTGTGAGCATAGAATGGTCTTTTTTTTTAAAATTAGCATTTAACCTTTCTCAATTACGAAGGTCATTCCGATGTCCTTGCTGTATACCTGTGTGAGGAGTATTAGCGAATCAATGTCCCTTTCTTTGTTAGCGTATAGCTTGATGTCATCCATGTAGAAGAGGTGGTTTATCTTGGTGCCACTTCTAAAATGGTACCCATATTGAATCTCCTCCAGCATTTTGCTTAGAGGGTATAGGCATATGCAGAAAAGCAGTGGTAATAAAAAGTCACATTGATAGATGCCTCGCTTAAACTTTACACTCGCCAGCTTTTTGCCATTTGCCTCCAGTTCTGTCTTCCATTTGGTC